>NC_056747.1:1075229133-1075251633 GCF_019279795.1 Protopterus annectens | reverse complement strand
AAGTCAGTTTTTATTAATTTTCTGCTCCTTTTAATCACAGTTGCTTTAAACACATTTGCAATAACTGAGACCTATTCAATGTACAAACCTGTTTTCTCAAGTTTGCACATGGGGCCCAGTTATCACTTCAACAGTGACAACCATACACAGCCAATGACGGCCATCAACTGTACCTACATTTGCTTCACAGAGCCAGTGACGGGCATCAACTGTCCCTAAGCTTCCTTCAAAGGAACGGTATATTCCAATGCCATTGTTAAAACAGTACATACCGAAATAAATAACACTTGTTCTGTCTTCATTACAGTAGTGAAGGAAAAGCATAGAAACGTCTCACATCCTACTCGACCTGTACTTAAGCGTTGCCTGACAGAATGTGACATATATGCGTCTCACTTACCTACCACCCTGTTTATATACCCTGCTATGTGGCCATGTTACTACCTGCATTATAATGGGCACAACAGTTGCTGCTTACGTTAGAGCACACCAACTCTGCAACGGGTCTATATTATAAGATTGAAATCTACAAATATCGAATGTTATAATATTAAACCCTAAACACCGAAGTCCGCAAACATCGAACAGTCAGAATAGTGATTTTTTTTCCCAGGGAAAAATATCGCTATTCCGAGAAACATACACACAACACAAACACACACAAAAAACAGCAACCCACACACATACACTTAAAATCCTACACCTAAACCTAAACTTAACTTTACATACACTACTAGCTATCCACTTACCTTAATCCGACCCTAACCCTAAGGTCCGTCATTATCGCACACTCCCCTCACCCACACCCTAACCCTAACTCACCTAATCCGCCCCCTAACCCTAACCTACACACAGTTGCACACTTATCTGAACCCGACCTGTAACGCTCCAACATATCGAACGCTGAAAACAGCAAAGCCACAGCAACGGCCCACCGAATTCTTTCCCAGGGAAAGAATTTGGTGGCCTGCACATTCGCTGTTTTCAGCGTTCAACAAAACTGGTTCGATATTATAACATTCAAACTTTATAAAATTCGATGTTATAATATAGACTGCTCTGCAACATGGCTCTTTTTGGAATCCAAAAAAGAGGAACTGCTTCACCAGAGACTACACGTCACATCATGAAATATAATAATCATTAACACCACAACCTTGACCAGTTACTTTTAGGGTGATGTACCATCACGGGACTGTCCAATACTTATAGCTATGGCCGGCAACACAGCAGTGCAAACTTGTAAGGGTTTAACAGAAAAGTATCGAAAGATTTTTATTTCACATGGAGTGAGATTTTATGTCCTATGCTAAAAATCTTGCATGTTACATAAAACTACTGAAATTATATTATTGATAATTAAACTTCCCTTTGCAGATATGGAATACTACTTCTGAATAAATTATAATCCATCACACAGAACTACAGAAGTAAATGAATTAAAATATTCCATAAAGCTTTATGTACATCACTTATGAGAATGTTTGTATACAGTTCGCAACATGTGTTTGTCATGCACTCCATATTTGTTTTAAGACATGAAAATTGTTCCTTCTTATATAGCATGTAAACATGTAGTAAACATCAGTCATTATTTTGGAGTTGTTGCTTAGCAATGACATCAGTAGCATTTCCATATAATAGGAAAATTGTTTGTTAGGTGACTTTATTTGAAATAGTTTTTTGTTGCAGACTTTGCTGTGACATTAACTGACATTATGTGTGGTAGATCTGCAAATGCTTCTGTAGTTTAAGCTATTTTCCAGAATTTTCTTTATGAAATTCATTTAATGAACTTTATTTAAAAATAAAATCATAAATTGTAGTGTCATTAATTACCCCTATAAGAAACATATGAGGCCTATATATTCAGTAATATTTTATAGAATGTCAGTTTATTTTGTTTGATAACATCCTGTTTTTGTTTTCTCAAGTTGCTCATTGGTGGTGACTTTTCAACATTGCTTCAGGATTTTAATATTGCTACAAGAGTAGCATATCTCCAAAATATAAACGCAGTGCAGAAGAGTCAGGATACAAAATAAGTGTGAATGTCTCTTTTAACACCTTACCCAATTTTGAATTTAGCAGCGACAGTGTTCTTTATATGGTTTGAGTCTATGCTCTGAAGTTTAAGTGTACTGCCAGTAAAATAAAATATTGAAGAAATGATTAAATACTGACTTTATGTGCTACTCATTGAAAGCTACACATGACCATATAAGTATTTAATGAATTCTGATGACCAGTAACCCAAGTCTACAAAGCATGTGACGTGCAGTCATAATCCAAAAACTAAAACAAAAAAGAAGGCTCATGTAGTGTCATATCTCATAAGGACGCTCCATAAACCAGCACAATAAATGTAGGTTCACCAAGAACAGTTCAAAAATGTAAGAAAAACCTTTAATCACTTCCAACATAATTGACAATACAAACTGTTTAACAGTCACAAGAGCAGTGTAACAGTTATGCACTTTGTCCCAATTCCCTTCAATAAACACACATCATACCAAATGACGGTTGACAACCTTTATTAAACTTCCCAAACATATGTATTAATCAATATTATTTATTAATCACAGCATAAACCTCCATATGACTGTTAACTAGGACAGTGTGACCTCACTCTCCCTAACTCGATAAGCAGAGTCCTTAGCTCTGCTTACTTATTTACTTATGAAGCAGCGACCCATTGCTTACTTTCCTTTCCCAACTCAATGAAATGAAAATCCAACACCAGAGGGGGAAATGAAGAGGGCAAATCTGCCCCTCTTCTCTGCCCTACCCAAACTTATAAAACAACCACAATCCCCCCATTGTTTACAAAAAAGTGAGGGAGGGCAGGTAGCAATTTCACACCAAAATGTGATTTCGTACCCAGTTACACTTGCATAAAACCCATTAAGCCCCTCCCTACCCTTACCTCATTTCATCCCAAACATCCTAGATTCCCATCTAACCCTTTCATCCCTCCTACTACCCTACTTCCCCAACCCTCTTCATTTCCACTACTATTGCTACCTATCCTCCCTCTGAAGATGTCCCTGGACAAATTGGTTTGTTACTAAACCTCATTGTCCCTGCAGAATCACGGAACTTCTTCAGAACCATAAAATAATCACAAGACTTGGTTAACTAGCCTGTCAGTAAGATCACGTCACTAACAAAACCATTTAAAAATCTGTGTATATAAAGAAATTCTGATTACTTTTAAATGCATTTCACATTAACAGCGCTTCGAAGTACATATAATTATTCTTGGTATGTTTTGAATAGCTGTAAAACAGGTGACACAGACATAATTTATATATATATATATATATATATATATATATATATATATATATATATATATATATATATATATTGACATGTGTTGGACTTAGGGAAATTGTTTGGTAAAATAAGGTTCATAGGTTCATAGGTTAATAGGTAGGTACTAGGCTATTGGCCAGAGGGCGTAGGTAAGCCTAGCCAACAGTGTCTTGGCTTTCGCCACCCATGTAAATTAAATTCCTGCCCCTCTATTGAGCAGAGCCACAGATGTGATCCCAGGGGTGAATTTCCTATTACCCATCCACTCAACAAAGTTTTTCTTGAAGATTGCTAATGATGAGCTCTACTTGATGTGGATGGGAATTTTGTTCCAGAGCATTGGAAGTCTCTGGGTCAAGAATCTATCCCTCCAGCATGTCTTATTTATTGATGTGGTGAGGTTTAGGTCCCTAGAGCGTGTAGCTCGGGGAGATTGGGATTTCTTTAAGTGGAGCATGTCCATCAATTCTGGGTTTGACATAGCTTTGTATGTCAGACAGAAATCTCCTCGAAGTAAGCAGTATGCGACCGAGTAGAGTTGGAGTTTCTTGAGCCGGTCGGCATAGGGCAACTGTTTGAGGCCTGCAATCCTCTTGGTGAGGTACTTTTGAGGCCTCTCCAGTTGTTGTAGGTGTCTTGTGAGGTACATTCCAAATGGGGCATTGTACTCAATGAGGGGTCTGATAAGTGATGAATAGAGGGGGACAATGACTTCCTTTTTTCTAGATGCGAACCCTTTTGTGATTAGGTGGGCAACGTAGAAAGATTTTCTGACCATTGTGGCTATGTGATTATCAAAGGAGAGATTACTATCCACTTTGGTCCCAAGGTCTCTTATCACACTTTCTGTGTTAAGTGAACTTTCCCCTATTTGGTAATTCATAGGTACCATGTTTTTACCAAAGGGGATGACAATGCACTTTTTGGCATTTAGCTTAAGGCCATGGTTTTGGCACCAGGTATCTGCCTCGCTGAGTCCCTTTTGCAGGATGTCTACATTGGCAGGGGAACTGATTATGGCACCTAGTTTGCAGTCATCTGCAAACTTGGTTAGCCATAGACCTTCAGTGTTCGCTTGCACTTCAGAGAAGTATATACAGAACAGGAGAAGTCCCAAGACTGAACCCTGGGGCACTCCACTTGTCACTGGTTTGGAGACAGATCTGGAGTCTGCAACTCTCACTGTGTGGGTTCTGTCCATGTACCAGTTGGCAACCAGTCTCGTGATGTAAGGTTTTATGTTAAGGTTGGTGAATTTATCTATGATTCCTGAATGGGGGATAGTATCGAAGGCTTTAGCGAGGTCCAGGTAGGCTGTGTGGACCACCCTGCCCTCGTCTATAGCCTTGGTAACTGTTACAAAGAAGTCTGCCAGGTTTAGGAGACATGATCTACCCATTACAAATCCGAATTGGGTACCATCCAAAGTTTAGATGTTACCAATGTCTTTGTTTATGAGTTCCATGATGATACGCTCCATGGCCTTGCAGACCAGGCTTGTCAGACTAATAGTTTGATAGTTCCCGGGGTCTGTGGTGGCTCCTTTTTTGTGGAGTGTGATCACTGTTGCTGTGCACCATTCAGTGGGCACATAGCCTGTGGTGAGGCTGTGATTGAACAGGGAGTTTAGGTGGGGGGGCTAGTTCATTTTGTAGTTCATGTTAGACGCAGTCTGGGATGTTGTCCAGTTCCATGGATGCTGTGTTTTTGGCTTTAGAGAGTGCCATTTTTACCTACATGTTGTTGATTAAGGCGGCTCAACAATCATTTGGTATAGTTATAGGCCCTTTGGGGGGTGAGAGGGGAGTAAAGTTAGTACTGAACCTATCTCCCAAGATGTTGGCAATATCGGTTGGCTCTGTATACTTTGCACCATTCTGTTGTAGCTCAGTGCAGATCTGGGTGTTGCCATGGAGATTCTTGACATAGCTAAATAATGCCTTGTGGTTGTCTCTGGAATCCATGGCAATTTTTCTTTCAAAATTCGCTTTGGAGGATTTTATGAGGGATTTTAACTTCTTACTGAGGCCTGTCAGGGAGCTCCTCCATTCATGGGTTTTTACTCTCTTTTGCAACAGTTTCTTCCTTCTGTTGTAGAGTTTGTTAATGGTAGGGGACCACCAGATTGGCTTCCTTTTTTTGGAGGATAGTGTCTTGGTTTTGTTAGGGATAGCACGATCCATGCACTCATGCAGGTGCTTGTAGAGTGCATTTGTGTAGGATTCAGCACTCGTGACTGTATTATCCATCTGCAGGGGCGTCGCGAAGTTAGCCATCTCTGTTTTGAGTAGTGTGAAGTTCGCTTTGGAGAAGTTTTTTATGATAGTGATTATTCTTTCTTTACAGGTGTAGTGCAATGTGTTTGCCCCCAAAAAGGTAAAGTTATCTGTTACTGAACAAATGGCTCTTTTTATAGAATAGTAAATTAATTTTATCAGTTCTGCTTCAACATTCTCCAGTTTTCTGTTGCATTTATCTGCATGTCCTGAAGCAAATACGTACTTAATGCCATAGGGGTTCACAGCTTGCTAAGATTACATTATTTTGTGGTAGAGATATGCCATAGCAGACTAGCAACACATATCAATAGAGAAAAGAGTGCTAACACTCATCATCATGTAAAATGTCTTGTTGTATCTCCCATTGTTTATTAACTCATGCTAGCATGCTTTTCAGTTTGCCCCCTACACACATGCACACACGCACACACACATACACACACACACACACACACACACACGCACACACACAGACACACACACACACACACAGACACACACACACGCACACGCATGCACACACACACACACACACACACACACACACACACATGCACACACACACACACACACACACACACACACACACACACACACACACACATACACACACACACACACACACACACACACACACACACACACACACACACACACACACACACACAGACACACACACGCACACACACACACACACACACACACACACACACACACACACACACACACACACACACACACACACACACACACACACACACACACAAGTACACACATAACACAAGTATCAGTTTGCTTTGCTTGGACTCTCATAACATGCTGTGTTGTTATGGTGTGGAATGTACATGGTCACCTCTTAAAGCTTGTTGAGGCTTCCATGCAGAACATCTCTTCAAGTCTGAACATTCATTAGAAAAGCATAAAGCATTTTTGCCTTTAATTTTATTTAGGTGAGGAGAGAATTTAAAACAGGGCTGGTCTTTGTTTGTTAAAATTTCCATTCAAGAAAGGTTAGTATCAAATTAGAATTCAGAATGGACCTCACTAGGATAAGTATGGAAATACTGATAGATTGATACATGGATAGATAAATTCTTAGTCAATCAGGTACAACTTGATGGTACATAACACAGATGTGATTTTATTCCTTTCTCAGTGCAGATTATTTTATTAGCATTGCACTTTTGTTTCTTTACTTTAACGTTTGACATCAATAACACTTTAGAATATCTTTTGAGCAATCATGTCAGAGTAAAAATGTGCATAGTAAAATTACTAGAACCCATTGGATATTAGACAGCATCAGTCATTACTGGATTGTCATTTGTCCGCTCACATCAAAGTACACCTCTCTTTTTCTGCCTTCATGCCAGAGTTGCTGTAGTATTTCTTGACCAAGTTGTTTTAAAACTGACAACAGGATGGGTTGATGAAGAGCACCTCTTGACACAAAAGATGTGGATATACTGACACAATGACTAAGAAAAGCTGAAATCAAGATCTATAATATCAGCCTTACGTTCTCTTAGGAAATGTTACCTGGAACTTATATTTGTAAGGGACATGACCAAGAACCAAAAGGAAGCAATGCCAGGAAATATTACTTCATGTGCAGGGTGGTAAAGACACTGAGCACTTTACAATGCAAGGCTGTGAGTCATGATGTTTTATATTAATTGGGAAACTGCTGCAAACAGAGTTTGATCAAATATGGAGCAGGAGACTTACAACAGGTAATACAGATATGTTACAGTGATGTTTATGTCTTTATTAAGTTGCAGTAGAAATGCACTCATTTACTTAAATCATTGAATAGCACCCATAGGATCTATTAAAACTGGCTGCTGAGAGGTATAACTTTTAATTCAGAGAAGGTTCTGTTTAAGGCAACTTCTACTTTCAGACTACTTTATAAATCCCTCAGTTTGAATCCATTTTGTTGTATTAACACCATTACAAAACAGCTTCACACTGAGGCATTTTCATACAGTTTGATGTTTATCCACAACACCTGTTGTACCACATTACAACCTTACAACATTACAGATGCTCTACACCTAAGAGAAATTAATCCACTAAACTATTTTACATGAGCGTAATTAGTTTTTAACTTCTTTGTTCCACTGCTCTACATTTCCACTTTAACAAGTGCCATTGTCACACCCAAACACACATAAAGCTTTCAGTTCAAGCTTGGTGGTGTGCCTGTCAAGAAATATGTGCCATGAAGACAAACAACAACTTCTTTCACTGCTGCTGTTTTGAATTTGCTGAGCTTGACTCCTAACGATGTAAAAGCTCATAAATTTGGTACAAATTGTGGAAATATAATAATTGGCTTACCAATACTTTTAAGGGTAAGTTGTACTAATACAATCAGTTTAGAATTCTTGTTGGCAGTTAGTGGTATTCACTATTCAGACTTCCACCCTTAAAATCCAGAATATCACTGACAGCAGATGCATATGTCATCTAATTAAGTAACCACATCCTGACATGCCACTGTGCAAGTCAGACAATGCAACTTTTCTCTGACTCTGAGGGATGGTTTGCATAGGTAGGTACCCTGCAGATCACAATGCCATGCTGACATTTTAACATTAATATTGTACTGGAAATTAAAAGGTGTTCTTGATGTACAGGTAACAGATCAATGTGCAGCGATGTGTCTTACAGAGAGGTACTGCAGTACAAACCGACTGGAACCACAGAGAATCATTTACCTACCAGGTCAACATTAACATTCACTATAAGGGAACAAAAGACATTAATTACCTTCTTTGTGTTATTTTACTAGAAGGGGATTTAGGCACTGGGGACTAAGGATGGAGGGACTTGTGCGCAGTATTTTCTTCTTTGTGCATAATCCTTGATTCTTAAGCTACTTTCAGTTAAATGTTCAGTCCCAGTAGCTGAGCAAATGTAGTGATATTACAGAGTTTGCAGTGGTGTGAATCCGGAGACCAATCTGTTTTTGGTCTTTTGCCCTGTTTATACACAGCCTATTCCACAGTGCTTTAGAGACAAATATATCTGTTTGTGGACAAACTTCTGATGTATACATGGTATATAACAGGACTGTTCCTTCTTTGGCAATTAAAAAGTGGCATTTTAGCAGTGAGAGTTATCCATATTGCTATCTATCTATCTATAGACATAGATACAAGCTATCTATCTCTCTATAGACATAGATACAGATATCTGCCTCTATAACTATCTGTCTATCTCTGTATACACACATAAATATATCAAGTGAATAATTCACACACATCTTTTGGATATGTTCCAGAAGGAATAGCCAGCCATTAGTCACTCACTTTTCGTCTGCTTAACCAGCCACAGAGTCTACCCGTGCAGCTTTAGTATATAAGAGCTATATGGGTATCGTATTTAAGGGCACAGGTAAAGAAACTTTGATTTTTGTTATTTTATTTAGTTTTACGTCATTGAAAGTGCACGCTGTTTAATAGCGGATACGTCATCCAATTGAGGGCTATGTGTTCAAGTTCAACTAATTCTCTCATCAGCAGCTGCTATATTCTGCTGTTTGCTGGAGGTGCTTGGTGTGCTATAAACCCTTCTCTGGCTGTCTTTTTAAGTTCACATGATGAAGAAACTTTGATTTCCGTATTTTGTTCAGTTGTACAGCAGTGAACGTATGTGCTGTTAATAGGGGAGAGTTTCTTCTGATTTGGGGTTGTGTGCTGAACTATAAATGTTCATCTCTTGAATGGACACTACATTCTGCTGTTTGGTGGTGATTGGTGTGCTGCAAACTCTTCACTGGCTGTCCTTTAAAAAGATGAGATGTTTAGTGGACTAATGTACTGGGCTGTAGTTGACAGGGTCCTGGGTTTGAAACTTGGCAGGGGCTGAATATTACACCCCTGGGATCCCACCTGTGTCCCTGCTGGACAGGGACTCTGGGTGCTGACTTGTCTAAACATGGGCTAAATTTTTGGCTAGGCTTATAAGGGCCATAGGGACAATAGCCTAGTAACCTACTATGACACAGGTTATAAAACATTGGTGTCATTAATTTATTTAATTGTCTAGCACTGGAAGTACATGTTGGTTAATAGGAAGTCGTGTCTTCCTATTTCAGGCTACAGTATGTGAATAACTATGACTGCTCTGCTCTTACAGGAACACTATATTCTGCTGTTGGGTGGTGCTTGAGTATTGTTGCATTTATGTGATTATAGGTTAATAACATATGTATTTGGTAGATAGATTAAAATATAAGAGTTTAAATAAAGTTTACAACTGATTATTATGAATTCTTTAAATTCATATGTTCTTAATGATTTGATTAATCAGAAGCATGTGGGTAAATGTATAACTTGTGGAGTATTGCTAATAAATTCTGATTCAGAACAAAAGTGTATTAATGGCAATGGAGTGAAGAAAAAGAAGAATTTTAGTAAATCTTCATTACTGACAAATTTAATAGAAGAAATTTCATTGAGTTCAGTAATTGTTACAGTAAATTCTTAGTTAACTGGCACCCATGGGGATTGGTACATGCCGGATAACTGTAGTTTTTGGTTGTTTGAGAGTTACTATTAAAAATAGGCTTGACTTATACTGTAACCTATACTATTTGTTCGGTTTGATTTGTTCTCAGGTTGGGGAGAGAGGGAATTTATTCATATCTTCCTTTTTAAAACTCTAAAACTCTAAAAATGTAAAGTATGTTTCTGCGGAGGGGAAACAAAAAATGTAACACATAAAAATTGTACTGTATTTCTTAAATATTTTTTTGCTGGTTGCTTGAGAGTGCTGGTTGCTTGAGTTCCAGTTAACTGAGAGTTTATTTCAAATACATCTGTTAATAAGGAACATTATGAAGAAGCTAGGAATGAAGATCTGGTCAATTCTGAAATTTTTGTGGATAGCTTATTGGTTATGTTCTCCCTTTCAGGGATTTGTGTAGTTGACTTTGTGCTATAATAAAGGGAGTAGAGAGTCCTTGTATGAACAAATTTGATTGTTCTCAATTTTCAAAATGTAAAAGTAACCCATGCCGTGGAAAATTATGATAGCACAATTTCAATTATTGAAAAAAAATCTAAGTATTTTGTTACAAAATTTAACTCCAGTGTAACTGGTATTAGGAATAAGAAAAGAAACTTAGATCAAAGAGAACATAATATGATTTGTTGGTTGAAGGCTATACATCAAAGCATAAGAGGCTTACACCATTAGAGGGTTCTCTATCTTTTAATTTTGTAAAGGTATTAAATGAGACTGAATCTGAACACAGTTCACCTAATGCAAGTAAACATCAATGTCTGATTTAGTCTTGTAAACAGGATGTTGTTTTGACTACAGAAAGCTTGGAGGAAAATCTTTCTTCATTAACTAGTGGTATTTCATATAACCCTTGCCTTGATGATATTAGTGATTGTATTAATGAACAGAATGAAGGATGGCAACGATCTCATGTGTAAGAAAGCTTAAAAGAAGAACTTTGGAAGGGTCAGTTAGTGAAGATAAATATTTTAATCATCGAAGAGACTGTTTTTATTTCTGTAACAGATAGTGGAAAATTATGTTATTCTGAACTACTGGTAACAGAGGACTCACACGTAAAATGCATTACTAGTCAAACAATATCACTGAGTAAAGAGTATTGTAGAGTTTCCTCTTTACCAGGGTTAAAGTTAGTTCATTATTTAGATTTTTACCAAGGTTAACTAGTGTTAAACTAGGATTAAACTGGTGTACACTAAATTTATTTTGCAGGGAGATACCTATGATTTAAGGTGTACACATTTAATTAAGATGAAAAATGCAAGTCTTGATATAATTGAGTATTTTGAAACTTTAAATCTAGAAGTTGTATATTGTGAACTCCTTCTTATCTTGTGCTGGTCAGATTACTACTGATTGAATGGACATTTATTTAATAATTAGCTAAGACAATTTCTTTTGTCTACAATATTAAATTAATAAACATCTGGGAAAACTATGCCTATGATTTCAAAAGGTTTTCAATGGACTGAGTTCATCTAAGAGTCTGTCGGACTTGTTTAGGAATTGTGCTGAAATTTATATAGCGCCTGACATGAGTGGATCCATTTGTGCAACAGAAACAAGAAATTTAATATATATTTAAAATGTTTGTATTGTAATTCCGAAAGCTTGGGAACAAAATAACATTGAATTAATTTGATTTAGAGTTAATGGGATATAACAAATCTGAGTGTCTGTGAATAAGCAAGAGAGATGGAGGTGCAACATTAACAATTAGAAATTCAATTTCTTGTAAACTTGAAAAAGATTATTCCTGAATTGGAATGTGTAATTGTTCAAACTTATGAAATATTTTTTTATGATCCTATAACACTGATAGTTTCTGGTACAGCTACAATGGATTTAGACAATCACTTTAATTATTTGTCTATATTAAACATGCATTTGAATTATAGAAATCTGGTACTGATAGTTAACTTTAATTATCCTACCATTGATTGGCAAGTAAATAAAGGATGAACTAGTTAAGAGATTTTGTTGAGATTGATAAGTTTCTTAATATTGCACAACTGATTTTGGAACAGATTTGTGGTAGTAATATCTGAGACATGTTAGGTAGAGATAATCTAATTTTAATTGAACATATCTGGATTTCTCTTCCTCTAGGATAATTTGATAATTTGTCCTTCTCAGTTGAAATAGCTGATATGGGTAAATTGAGAGTGTGGACTAAACAATATAATTATGGTCTATAGAATATATATATATATATATATATATATATATATATATATATATATATATATAAATATATATATACATGGGTGCACTTCATTTCATCGAACAACCAAAACATCTAAACCCAAAATGTTGTGAGCACTACATCTAAAACATAAAATGTCGACAAGACATAATATTGTCACTCTAAACATCAAAACAAATAACATCAACAAAAATACTGCAAACTACACCTAACAACACTACTCCCTTCTATACCCTAAAACAACCTATCCAACTAACATACTCAAAATAATACCTTCTTCACGTTTCTGCAGGGGGACTTGGCCCCCAGAAGTCCCCATGTGGAGGGTTCCTCCCTACACCCCTTACACACTAAATATATCAAATCCGAGATCACACTGTACCATGATCTCCATAACTTTCACACATGCACCTGTTCCATAGACAAAACACCTTCACAAATCCAACAAACACACTACCCTCCTAGTCGTTTCTCCCACCACTGCCACTGCCACTGCCACCCCAAATGGATTTCAAAAACAAAAAGTTACTTACTAGTTTGTCAAACACCTAAACAACTACAGCAAAAATCAGCTTCCACTGAAAAACTTACCTCCACAATGTTTACTTACAAGACGTCATCACTTCTTAAACCGATACTAATTCACAATCTACAGCACTACTGCTGTAAAATATATGATGAGCCAAGACTTGAGCATTTAACTTTTCAGTTTTTGAGTTTTCAGCATTCTAGTCTCAGTGTTCTTTTTTTTTTTTCAATAATAAATCTTTATTATTTTTCCAATTGTTAATACAATACTACAATATATATACATTATCTACATGAATGCTTCCAACAGTTAAATGAGATCATAAACAAACTATACAATAGAAGGAGGAAGCTACTAAATGATAGAGCAAAATCCCAAAAAGGGAAGGCATCACTGATCAGTATTAGCAAAAAACTACGGGCACTCATAAAATTGTCTAAGGCCAGCTTCGAGAGAAAAATTGCACAGGACAAAAGGATAATCACAAGGCTTTCTTTAGTTATGTTAGGAACCTGGGTGGTAATTCCCAGATATGCTCAGAATTAGTCCAAAATGACAAAAAATACACTGAACCCACAGACATTGCCAACATCCTAGCTGACAGGTTCAGCGCAAACTCCCCCCCCCCCACCAAAAGAGCAAATATCTATCCCAGCAGAGTGCTGCCCCCCTGACATCTCAGATGCTCAGGTAAGAGCCACCCTCTCCAAAGCAAAAAACACAGCATCAGTGGGACCAGACGGTGTCCCAGGCTGCATCCTACATGAACTCCAAGAAGAGCTAAACCCAAACATAAAACTACTGTTCAATCTCAGCCTTACTACAGGATATGTGCCCAAAGAGTGGCGTACAGCAACAGTGGTCCCTCTCCATAAAGGTGGTGCCTCAACAGATCCTGGAAACTATCGGCCCATAAGCCTGACTAGCTTGGTCTGCAAAGCTATGAAAAGGATCATCATGGACCTCATAAATAAAGATATTGGGGACCTACAGACACTGGATCCTACCCAGTTCGGCTTTGTTAAGGGCAGATCCTGCCTCTTAAACCTGGTTGATTTCTTTGAAACAGTTACCAAGGCCATTGACGAGGGGAAGGTGGTCCACACAGCCTACCTGGACCTTGCAAAAGCCTTCGATACAATACCCCGGCATTATAGATAAGCTCACCAGCTTAAATATAAACCCCTATGTCACTAGATGGATTGCAAACTGGCTCAAGGACAGAACCCACATGGTTAGAATTGCTGGAGCCATGTCAGACTCCAAACCAGTTACAAGTGGTGTCCCACAAGGCTCAGTCCTGGGACCTCTCTTGTTCGGTATATATTTCTCGGAGGTACAGGCCAACACGGAAGGACTGTGGCTGACCAAGTTCGCAGACGACTGCAAACTGGGCGCCATAATCGACTCTCCAGCTGACACAAGCATCCTCCAAAAGGGCCTCATAGAAACAGACAACTGGTGCTAGAGCCATGGCCTCAAGCTAAATGCCAAAAAATAGGTGGTAATCCATTAAGTACAGAAGAATTAATTAGGGACCTGGGGACCCAAGTTGATAGCAATCTCTCATTTGACAACCATGTGGCCAAAGTGGTTAGAAAAACATTTTATATAGCCCACCTAATCATGAAGGGATTCACATCTAGATCAGGGGAGGTCATCATGCCTCTTTACTCATCCCTCATCAGGCCCATAATTGAGTACAATGCCCATTTTGGGATGTACCTTACCAGACACCTGCAGCAACTGGAAAGACCCCAAAAGTACCTCACCAAGAGGATCAAAGGGCTCAAACAGATGCCATATGCTGCCCGGTTAAAGAAACTCCAGCTCTACTCAGTGGCATACCGCTTGTTCAGAGGCGATCTGTGCCTGACGGTATAAAGCCATGTCCAACCCGAATTAATGGACATGCTGCACCTCAGAAAATCCAAATCCCATCGAGCCACGCTGCTCGAGAGACTTGAACCTCAGCACTGAAATAAATAGGACATGCTGGAGGGACAGATTCATAACCCAGAGGCTCCCTTCACTCTGGAATAAAATCCCAGTCCAGGTTAGGCAGAGTCCTCATTGACTCTCTTCAAGAGGAATCTTGATGAGTGGATGGGAGATCGTAGGTTTACCCCGGGTATCACTTCTGTGTCACTGTTAGACAGAGGCACAGTATACTAACCTCGAAAAAGGGCATAGGAAAATAAATTTAAAATGGGTGGCGAAAGCCAAACACATTCTGGCTAGGCTTATAAATGCCCTAGGGCAGATAGCCTAGTATGAACCTATGAACCTATGAACCTATGAACCATTATACATTGAAATAATATTCTGAAAAAGAGTATTAAAAGATCTAGTATCAATATACAGGCTTATTAATACTGACTTCCAAATTAAGTATGTATTTCCAGGAGATAACTGGATTTGGAACATTAAGCTAACACAATATTAAAGATTTGCTCCCATATTTTCGGATTATTTATATTTTTCTTATGAACTTTGATTAATAATTTATGTGCTAGAATATGTTTTATCGCTACACTTTTAAAGTTTTCCCATGAAGTCTGAGATGGAATTCACCAATTTGTAGTCTCAGTGTTCTAACATTCGATGTTATGGTAAATTTGATTAAATGAAGGCAATCTATACACACACACACACACACACACACACACACACACACACATATATATATATATATATATATATATATATATATATATATATATATTATCAGTTAAAGAATAATTGACTTGAGTCAGTTAATGGAGATTATGATAATATAGAATCCCTATTGTTTAACAGTGTAATTGGGGCAATAAATTCCCATTATGGTGGATTTATAATTTGAACAGATTTTATAATAGGAAAAAGAGGGATTTTTGTATTTGCCATAGATTTAAATAAGTTAAAAAAAGAAGTTAATGTTGAGAAGCAATGAACTATCACGTGTAAGAAATGAAAAAAATAAAATCTGAAAATTTGTTGGGAAATGATCGCACAATCACAACCAGACCAGCACAGTTGGAGAAGGAAAAAGGACTTTATTAAAAAGTCAAAAACACAGATCACAGACCAGTTTTGGCCCTAAGCCATTATCAATGTATATACAGACTGTGAAAAATAACTCTTTTATAGGGTAACATGTTGATAGCTAACCAATCACCATAGGCAAATCATAAATATTCATTTAAGCCAGGTGAAAACAAACCCCCTAGTCTTACTATCCATGGTTTCTCTTTCCTATTTAGGTTGTTGTTCCAACCAATTTTACAGCTTCTATTCCCCCAAACTTTATCAACAATAATAAAACAAAATTGAGCAAAGAGATGTTTTAAGGTATGCTTATACAAAGCATTATTGGGATTTTTATTCCTAATATTGCTAAAATGTTCCACAATCCGGAACTTAATAGGCCTGGAAGTTTGCCCTACATAGAAGGCTAAACAAGTGCATATAACTAGGTAAATAACCCAGTCTGTACTGCAGTAACCAAAGACCTTAATGTTAAACAAATGCAGTGTATTTTTAGATGTAAATTCTTTTGTTTGAACCAAGTATTTGCAAAATGAGCAGTGTCCACAAGGGAAACAACCAACCAATTTGTTTACCTCTAGTGTAACCAGTGTAGATTCTGAAATTTGTTGACTATGCTTGCAGTGCTTAAAATAACCACCCATTGTTTTCCTTTTCTAAAAGAAAACCTACACCTATTTTCCAAAAATGTGTGAACCGTTCATCCGATAACAATATGTCCCAATGATTCTGTATAATATTAATGAAGTCATATGTATTTCTACTATAACTAGTTATGAATCTAATTGGATGATACTTATGTCGATCATGATTCCTATATTTTAACAAAACCTTTCTGTCCATTATCCTAACCTGTTTGCTGCTTCGGGACAACTGTGAAGTATTATAACCATGTTGGGCAAACCTTTGAGTCAATTCCTTGCCTTGGCTGTAAAAATCCTCATCATTAGAACAAATCCTATGGCTTCTCATATACTGGGACTTAGGAATGTTACGAATAATGTGGGGTGGATGACAGCTGGTTGCATGCAGCAAACTGTTTGAATGAAACGGTTTGCAATATAATTTTGAAACTAGTGTGCTATCCGATTGTCTTTTCACCAACACATCCAAAAAAGAGACGGATCTCCTATCAAAATTTCATGTAAATTGGATGCCCCATTTATTTTCATTAAGATATTCAACAAAATCATACACATATTGAACATCTGCTTTCCACACTAGTCAACAGTCATCCAGAAATCTCCACCACATGTCAATTTCATCTATAAAGATGTTATGACTATTATCGTAAATGATCATCTGCTCGAGGTAACCCATAAAGAGGTCAGCATAAATGGGGGCAAAAGAAGCCCCCATGGCCGTACCTTTTAACTGTAAATAACAGGTGTCTTTGAAATAAAATATATTCTTAGTGAGCACATGCTCAGTCGAGCAAATAAGAAATGTGTTGAATCCTGCGGTGTATAATGAGTTTTTTTTCTAACCGATGTTCTAAAGCACTAAGGCCAGCCCAATATGGGATGCCGGTATAAAGTGAGAGCACATCTAGTGTACACATAAACCAATCATCATCCAATTGAGAATCAGAAATTATGTCCAAAAACTCGCTAGTGTCTTGAATACAAGCCCTAACATATACTAATAAGGGTTTAAGATATCTGGTAAGAAATTCAGATAATGGTTCTGTGAGAGAACCATTGCCTGCAACAATAGGTCTTCCAAGAGGCTGAGTGGCATGTTTCTGAATCTTCAGAAGAAGATGCAAGTGTTGTGGCAGTGGATCCTTGACCTTTCAAATGAAATGAGACCTTATCAGTAATGATGCCCTCACTAACTGCTAGATGTAAAAGTGCATCTATCTCACCTTCAAACCTAGCGGTTGGGTCCATAGACATAGCAGTATAAAACCTGCCATCTTGTAATTGTCTATCTGCATTTAATCATTCAAACAGGCCACTGCTAAAACAAAGTGACAGTGGGGATTCTTGCTCTGGATATAGTGCATACTTGTGCACTTTAAAAGACAGCTGTACCGTTAACTCAATGTTTCACATCTTCCCAGTATTCACATAAATTAAGTTGCTTAACAGACTGAAAGTAGGTATAATAACTGCATCTATACCAAAAATTGGCTGCCGTGTATAGTAAATGTTTTTTAAACTAATTACTTTTTTCCAAAGTCTATGTTGGTGAACCCCAAGCTTATCCTCATTAGATCAAGCAAAGAAACAACCATTCCAAAATCAGTGTTAATTTGTTATATTTTACAGTGACACATGCTATTTATCACTTATGATTATGAGCCATTTAAATAATATGTCAACTGCTTCTGCAAAGATCAACTAAGCAAGTGTTGCATTAATAGATGCTTCTTAACTCATTATGGCCAAGTGTGCCTCCAGGTGTTTCTGCAGTTACCTCCTGCTGCTCTTCTAGACATCAAATATTACTTGTTCATACTTGCATTAATAATTCCAAAGCCATGCTACATACATAGTATCAGAATATTTTATCTTGAAGCATACGTGATGGCAAACACAATTGTACTGATATTTGACCTCTGTCAATGAGTATTTGTTAGAACTGTAAGGTGATAACTTAATTTTTAAAGGCTCAAGCCACACCCACTGGGAGTTAAAGGTACACACTCAAAAGAGCTGCACTGGAAGGAATGATTTAATGATCTCTGTAAAGGATGAATGGCAGAAATGGCAGAAATTATCCTTTTTAACTGTGTAACTAAATGTATATTTTCACTAATTGTTAACCATGCCGTAGACACCAGGACTGATATACTGATATTTAGTTGTTTCCATATTATAATACCAAACAAATATCTTGATATAGTTGGTAACATGTTACAGAAATAGAAGAAGATGCCAAAGCATTTTAAAAGTGCATTTTTATAAACTAAAATCACAAGATGGGAACTAGGTTTCTTAAAAAGTTTTTTTTTTTTTTTTTGTTTATACTTTTTTTGTAATAGTGTATGCTATATCTTTTTATGTAGTACTTTATGTCCTTGAGGGAAGTATAAGACTTCAGTGATGCATCTCAGACTTTATAATGCCTTATAGACTAAGTAGACAGGTCTCTTATTAAAAGTTATAGTTAATCCTATAGTGCTTTTGAAGATGATCCATCACATTATGAAGAGCTGAGATGATCTCTTAAATATAGAATTGCATTACTTCATACTTTGCATATACTTAGATCAGCTATCAGTGGAATAATTTAAAGTTAACAACACACTGTAAAATTAATATTTGCAATAATCAAGCCTTTAGGATTTAGATAAATAAAGTGAGCATTGAAGTGTAAAATTGTAAGATAAGATTTAGGTTTGAGAGGTAGTCACAATGGGAGATAGGGAAATTAAAAATCTATGTGAAAATATCGAGATGAGTGTAAAGAAGGGGTGATAGAAGACAAACCAAACAAATTTATCTGTCACTTCATTTTCTACTTTGACTTGGAGGAGATGGAGTGAAGAAATGCAAGAGATTAACATTTATCTAATGCTCACATTTCAGGAGTGAGGTGATCGTAGAGGGGTCAGAAGTGAGGAAGGAGTGATAGAATGAGTGGAAATGTATCTGTCACTAAAATTTCCAGTGACAGAAAGACAGGGCAGGGAAAGATAAAGTCCACAGCAGGATTCATGTGTCACCGAAATTCCCTTTTGGAGCAGAAGAAGAAGAAAATGAAACCGGCCATCTATACTTCCAGTGTTTAATGACATGTATGAAGGTGACTTTAAAGAAATCAATTGGTAAGGTAGTGTAGTGAGCAAAAGCATGTGCCTGAATAGGCTTGCATGGAAAAGCTGTAAATGCATATGCACAAACATACACACATACATGGATGATTCTAATAATAGGGGCAATTCAGGCAGACATCCAAGGCCTCATGTCTTGGGGGCTCACGGACAGCAGCTCAATATGTGCAATGAAATAGAAGGTTTTGTGATGTTCTGTGACATTAATGCATTTTAGTTTTTTTATATGATGAATACAATTGCTAATAAAATGCATATATATTTAGTTTTAATTAAAAAAGTGAGGAATTTACCTATATATACCTGCAGTGTCTAAAATTTGCACAGGTACAGAATGGGCCAGAGATGTTGTTCCATTAGGGTAGCAGTATTTATTTATTTATTGTGTGCATGTAAGTATAGTTGTATGGGTTTACTATCACAATGCCGACGTGCACTTGCACGACTATGAAGTATTCGAACAACAGATGTTCGAATACTTCATATTTCGGCAGGTGATGTGAGTGAACGTTACCATTGAGAATGGACTGTGCATTCGCAATTCTAACGTTCGCTCATGTGAGGGGATCGCGGTACAGTGCGGTTAGGGAAATACATCCCTTTCCTCACTGTAGTGCGATCTCGGAGTTGGAATATTAAGTTGGGGGGGTGGGGGGTGCAGGGGGGCTTGCCCCCCTGCATAACTATGTGTTCAGGCTAGTTAGGTAGGTAGTTACAGGACGGGTGGGAGTGCTGTGTATTGCCGAAAATGTCACGAGCGACATTTTCGACAATACACAGCTGTTTTCGACATTAGGAAAATTCGGAAATGTTCATTTCAGATGTATAAATTAGAAAATGCAGACACGTTTTGTTCTGATTTTCGAATTTATGATAGTAAACCATTGTATGTATATATGCATGCATCTATTTAACTTTAAGTTAGGAATGTTTCTATACTTAAAAAATAAATAAAATAAGAGGCCTGCAGCAACCTTACCTCATGCAGACACAGCTTTTTCCTCCCTGATTTCCCATGATTCCTTTATCAAAAAGATATGGACTACTACACAGTTAGTGCATAGTGGATGCTTCTGAACCATACTTTGAAAGAGCAGCAATGCGCTGCTCTAGAGTATCATAGGGTAATCAGATATGATCTTTCAGTGTATGGATGGATTGGAAAATGAGTAGTTTACTGTAGCTAGTTAGTAACTGCATTTGAATGAAATGGAACTAGATTGCATTTTAGCCCAGTCAATTATATTTTATAATTTTATACTACAGTCTGACATGTGAATGGTTTATACTGACAAAAAAGTAGCTATAATTGCTAGATTATGTGGAGGGAATACAAGTGCATGAAACATGACTAACTGCTGTTGTTTGTTCAACTATTATAGTCTGGATTTGCAGGATTAATGTGATTTGAATGAAGCAAAACGTCTGTGTGAAATAAAGTTGCAATACATTAAGGAACCATTATGTTTATCACACTTGGATGTTGGAGGGATGCGCAGTTAAGAAGGTGGCTATAACAGTTACGGAGTGGGGGGTCTGGCTGTGGATGATAGCAGCTTATGCTCTTGTTACTTTCTCAGTTTAAACAGTATAACTTTAACAGGACTAGTTTGCATTTGTGTGATAAAAGTTGGAATACTCTCTTTCTCTCTATTGTTTGTGGCTTTTCCCTGATTCTTACTGTAAGAGGTGGAGAGATATTATTTTTATCACAATCACATGGCATAAGCATAGTAAAGTGGTTATAACTGCTGGATTGAGATGGGGCTGCCTGTAGATAAAAATAACTCACCCACTTGTTGTTTGCTCAGCTTAACAAGTTGTACTTTTGCAGGACTAGTGTGTATTTGTGTGAAATATGTTGGAATGCTTGGGATACTGCATATTTGTAAAACAAATTTGAAATATATCATTGCATCCATATTATGTTTACCACAATCAGATGAATGAGGTTTGCACATTCAGCAATGGGTCTTTAACTGTTATCTATGGGTCTGCCTGGGGGCTGAGAATGATTGTTCATGTCATCATGGAAAAGATGCACAGTTATTACTCTAGCTTTGCAATACTAGTATGTATTTGTGTAAAGGAAGTTAGTATACGTTACTATGACCATATTATTTTCATCTGTAGTGGATGTTGGAGGTCTACACAGTCCAGTTCTGTTTCTATTGGCTGCAGACATTGGCGGAGTATAACAACAGCAGTTTGAGTGAAATATTCTAAAATGGATACATTTGTGTCACTATTCATAAGAACATGTTTAAGACTACGTTAATTGAAAATAAACACAGCACATTTTGTTTTATCAAACAATAAATATAATTTAAAGTAATCTAGTAGGTAAATTTGCTTTTGAACAATTGGTAATGTGAATCCAGAAAGACAGAATAAGCTATACTGCACCTACATTTATTAATTAATTAATTTATTTATTTGAATGATTTTAATGATACAACATGTAAGAAGAGATGAAGCTTTAGGATAGTTTGTCTACCACTCTGCTGTTTAAAAATATAGTAGCAGAGCAGTCAGAATGATGATTTTGAGAGTCTAGGTTTGAATCCTGCCTGAAGCTTTCATTTCAATAATGCTATGCAACTGGACTTTGACCACCAACTTGTACCTGGCATAGAAGATGGTTTGAGCTCTGGTTCTGTGATCATGTTTAGGTACTCTTTCTTTCTTCCTCTCTTTGTGTGATTATACTTTGAGAGATAGATAGGCATATCACATCAATTTAAGTTGGCTTAGATAAGTACTCCACTTGAAGGCGTCTAAGGACACATTCTATACCTTCCTTATTAGGGATACATGTAAA
>NC_056747.1:1075091633-1075224133 GCF_019279795.1 Protopterus annectens | reverse complement strand
GTTTTTATGTCAGTAAAACTGTCCGCAGGATAAGTGACAGAATAAAGGAACATTACGGAGCTATCAGGAACAAAGACAATTGTAATGCTCTTAGTAAGCACAGTGCTGTGTGCACTAATTTCACATCTTTTAAGTTTCTGTTGTTGGAACAAATTAACGTTTTTTGGGGGGATCCTGATTGTAAATTACAGGTTCAAGAACTAAAATGGCAATTACGATTGAAAGCAGAATTTTTTCCAGAGTTAAATGAGTCACTGAATCTGAAATGTGCCTTAAAATGGTTTCAGTAATTTTCCAAGGATGGTTTTGGACCCTGTATGCAGTTAGGGAGATATATATAAATATATATGTATATATACGGTTATTTATATACACATACTTTTTTATTTATATGGCTTAGAGGAAACCTTCCCAGTGTGTAAATACGTTATGTTACAGGACTAGCTTACTGGCACATCTGTACAGTGTTCATTACAGGAATTTTCACTCTACATTATGTTTTAACAGTCATACATATTTATTAGTATCCCATTATGTTGTTCACTGTTGGTTCTTTTATGCTTGTTAATATTCATGACTTGTACTGTTCTTTGATATACACATATCCCTTGACATTTGATCCATTCTGAAGAAGTTCCAATACTGAATAAAAGGAACGAAAGCTTAAGGAATCACTGTGGATTGCATTTCTTCACCTTCTTCCATAAAAACTTTTTTTCCAGTTTTTATTTTCCATTTTTAATAGAAGTTATGGATGCATATATATCTTTTGGCTTTTCCTGGTTAGGGGTCGCCACAGCGGAACTCTGGTCCGCTAATGATTGGCAGTAGATTTTTTTATGGGTGCCGAGGTGCCAGCCCGATGCCCAACCTTCAGGGAAGGCACGCCCATGCTACGCATGTCTTTCAAACGCCACTCGACTGCTTGTAGGACATGCAGACTCCACACAGAAGGAGTTCCAGCCGAGAATTGAACGGGAGAACCTCTTGCTGTGAGATAACAATGCTACCACTGCACCACCAAACCACCTTAATAAATAAAGTAAAAAAAAACATTAGAATCTCTGAATAAATGGAGTATTACAGAGTTAATCATATAATAGCATGTGTGTAGTGCCTGGAGCACCATTATTACACTCAAATATCAATTTAGATGACATTCTGGTTCAGTGCAACTATAGTGCAAGACCCATCTTTACAAAGTTCATAAAGATACTTAACAATTGCTAAGCACCCTACCACTCAACCTCTTAGCCCAGGAAATCTGGACAAAGCCTACTAATGAGGGGGACAAAGGCTCAAAAATAGGGGTAGATTTTAAATATATTTTTATAAATTTAGACAGTAGCTAGAATAACAGGGTTTGTGTTATAATGCATTTTTGAAAGGATATGAAGTCTGAAACTCAAATGTACATCATTATTTAGTGATTTCATTCCTCACATCATTCCAATGATTTACCAGAAAACCACAAATTTTATGAGGGCAGACTGAAATTTTGAAGCAAAAATCTGGACATTCTGCAAAAATCTGGACAGTGAACCAGGGTATTTAACTGATATTTAAATGAAAATAGCAGTAACAAAATATGAAATAGGCAGATTATATATACCAACTCAGAGATCGCACTACAGTGGAGAAGGGTAAACTGTCTGATCCCCACTGTACCGCAATCTACAGAGAAGTGTTTCAATGGGGAATTTACTATTTTCCCAACTGCATTGTGATCTTAGAGTTTGAAAATATACTTTGCAAGGGATGTGGATGGAGCAGCATAGATTTCTTATTTTTTTAATTTCAAGTTTTCAGAAACTTGATCACGTAGTCTCAACCATATGATTTTTGAATTTCTGAAAACTCCATGACATATCATAAATATATATGTGTGTGAGTGTGTGTGTGTGTGTGTGTGTGTGTGTGTGTGTGTGTGTGTGTGTGTGTGTGTGTGTGTGTGTGTGTGTGTGTGTGTGTGTGTGTGTGTGTGTGTGTGTGTGTGTGTGTGTGTGTGGTCCGTATATACCTAATAGGTGTGTGTGTTTGTGAGTATGTGTCCAAGAGAGAAAGAGGTATCTATCTATCAATCTTTCTGTCTATATATCTGTGTAATTTATCAGTATGGACTATATTAATTTGATTAAAAACTCAAAGTAACTAAATGCAACAATATACACACTCAATGTATCTAAAACAAAAGATAGGAATTTGCTATTTCCCTAATCTTATACAATCCAATAATGTGTATATATATCAGTTGCAGGGTGTGATGGGGGACACAAACTTTGTTTTTTCTTATATTTTGAGTTTCTATAATTTGTAGTTAGGTATTTTGACTTTTTGAACAATTCATTGTATTCCATATATGCGCATATATCTATAAATTGAAACAGAAGCTGTTAAATTTCAAATTTGGACTTTTAAAGCTTATAAGACAGGATGAACTGAAATGCATGATATTAAACATATTGTTCAATTGTGCTTACAGCCTAATGCTAACAGTAAAACAGAATTATATAATTGCTTACTTTTACTACATTTAAAAGAACATTACCTGTTAATACAGGAAAGTACATTTCTTGCACTTTAGTAGAGTTTCAGACCTGAACTGTTTCCACTGCCACTGTAGTACATTGCGTGTACTAGTTGTACAGGACAGTAGTATCTATATTAGGTTCATAGGTTCATACTAAGCTAACTGCCCTTGCGAGCCATTTTAAGCTTAGCCAGTTATCCCTTGTGAGACTCAAACCCTGCACCTTGTGTTTGTAAGGCAAACACTGTAACCATTAGGCCACCCTCCCAACCCTGGATTATAATAATAATATTGTGTGGCTTCCCTGCACTTGAACTCTAAAAAACAACATTTTTACAAAGTGTGCTGTACCAAACCTATCTGAGTGTGTGTGTGTGGGGGGGGGGGGGGGGTGGGGGGGTGCTGGCTGACAGGTTATTGTGTGCTTTCCTGATTGGGCTGTAGGCCTTGCTGTTGTAAAACTTGATTTTCTGATTTCATATAAGCCCAGTGTTCGCATGGGTTTGTGTTCAATACCTCAGAGCAGCACTAGCTTGGTGGACAATGGCATCCTGCGGCAATGTAGCAATTGTCTTATGTATACTGACAACCACTTAATCCTGAAACAAACACAGTATGTGAGAGATGCAGTTATACTATGAAAATTGAGACATGACTCTCACATACTGCCAAATCAAATGACAAATAGGTTGTCAGCACATGCACATAATTTCCCTCACTAAATAAGATCTCAAAACACAAACCCACATATGCGGAGGTACTCACAACTAAATTACCAAAACCTCCGAGGCCTCCTGTATGCTGCCATCAGAAACCATATGCAAACAAAACCAAGGCAACAGTAGCCACTACACATAAATGTACACACCACCGTGTCTCTACAAGCAAGCCCCTAAGGTGAAACACCACATATTCAAACATCTTAGTCATAGAAAGCATCGATGGGTCAGTGATAGAATTCTCGCCTGCCAAGCAAGAGGCCTGGGTTCAATTCCCGGCTAATGCAGCAGGAGACACCATTGTGAGACACACAGATCCCCACCTCACCAGGTTGGATAAAGAGAGGGCTACAGTCAGTTGCTTGTCAGTGGCCATGACTCAGCAAATCATGAAGGAACTCAGGTCACAACCACAAGTATCAGTATGACACAGTCATAGTCTATTTGGGTGTGAATGACCTGAGACATACTTCTCTGGACTATATGAATGGAAACATGATGGACTTCTCTGAATATGTGTTGCATGCAGCCCTCATGTTGACATATATTCTGCCCTCACAAAGAATAATACTATAATACAAACAGAAAATGAGTGACTTCAGTAATTGGCTTAGCTACTGGTGTCATTCAAAGGTGATCCAGTATTTGTCAGCCTGGGATGACATGATAGAAGACCACAATGCTTTGCCACCCCCTTAGTGTCTTTTTTAGGCAGTGCCAATCCAACAGACCTACCGATGTAACAAATTCTTCTAATGTCAAGCTAAATATTGTCAGGTATCAAAAAACAAAATTAACATAGCCTAACTCTAAAATTCATTTTTATTTGAATGATCTTATTCTTCAGGGGCTATGTCTAGAGATGTTTTGGATTTCTATAAAGTCAAAAGGTGCACAAGTGTATACATAACCCTTGACTTAGACGTATTGTGTCAGCAACTAAATCCACCACAGAGCCTCTAGCTATGTACGTTGATGCAAGCTTTAAAGCTTTGGTGGAAAGTGTGAACCATATTCTGCATGCCTCTTGGCATTCTTTGCATTTGTTAAATTCTGTTCCATTGAAGGAAAATGTTAGTTTTATTACCATAGATGTGGTTAACTTGTTCTCAGTGATTCCACACGATGAGAGTTTACAACATGTTCATAATAAAGAATGCCACTGAGATATATGTTATTCAAGAATTCCTTGAAATGGTATTAAAAATAATTTTATTTATTTTGACAATGAGTTCTACAATCAAATTACAGGGGTAGCGATGGGTGCTAGATGTTCTCCCACTTAAGCAAATTTAGTTATTGCCGACTGGGAGCACACTGAGATTTTCACTTCTAAGTTTTTCAACAAAATGTTTTGTTATTTCTGATTTTTGGATAACATTCTACTTTTGGATGATGAAGTATCTGTGTTCGAGCAATTCCTATCTGAACTAAAAGCCTCAACTTGCTTCTTGGACTTTACATCCAGAGTTGGAAGTGACTCAGTCATCTTTCTTGATGTGACAAAGGACAGGCAGCAAAAAAGATATGTTGCAAACATATTCAGAAAGGAGTCTTATTCAAACCCCTTTCTGCACTATAATAGCTGTCATTCAACTTATCATGCCATCCCCCTCATCAAATATAATCAAAGGCCAAGTGGTACCCTTGTCAAGAATAGTTTTTCTTGACACTGTATTTAAAGAGGAGCTAAACAAGCTTGGCAATTTGTTCTTTGGAAGGGATTATCCTACTTAATTGGTTGAATCTGTCAAGATGGAAAGATTAGAAGATCAACAAAGCAAATTTGCCCATTTACTTAGTAACAGTAATAAAATGGATGACTTTTCACAGAGTAAAAAAGATTGTCACCAACAATCATGACAGGGTTAGTGCTATGATTATTAGATAACTAAGAGGCATTTTAAATGAAACTTGGAATACAGTTTTTACTACTGATTATCATTATAATCATTATTAATTAATTATTGATTATTATTATTATTATTTTTAGCACCCAAAATTATATACAGAAGGGGTGAAAACCTCAAGAATATTTTTGAAAAAATAATAGTAGTAGGACAAGATCTTATGTTCAATGTGTAAATTTGTACAAGATGGACCATATGCAGTTGTTGATGTACATGACAAGACTCTTTCATGACCGGGAGAATGTGATTGTAATACGACGATGGTTGTTTACTTTGCTACATGTATTGCTCTGCATTCTATATGGGTAAAACCAGTAGAAGGGTTAGAAAAACTACGTTTATGATCTAAAAAAATTCAAATCTACAAATGCTCTTTTTAAACATATTATGGAGTGTCCAGATTTCAGGAGATTTCTTTTTTTTCATTATTGACAGGGTTTGTATGTCAGACAGAGGAGGAGATATTGAACTGTTATTAGAACAGAAGGAATTAAACTGGCATATTTGGTTAAATACAACTAATAAAAGCAGAATAAATTATATGTTATCTATTAACTGCATTTTAAAAGCAAGAGCTGCTAACTTAAAATAATATTTACATATTTTTTACACTTTTAAGTAGCACAGTATTAAGTTTTATGTCTTTTATATCTGTTTTATATGTATTTGTATGTGTGCTTCGTATGCATGCACTGTCACTTAAGATGCTGCTACACTTGTTCTAAATAAGTGGTTTTATTGGTAAAATACCTTTTGAATAATATATTTAAACAGACTTGCTTCCTGTGTTCTGTTTTTATCTCTGATGATTCCTTTACTATAGGCGAAAAGACTTAGAAATTAAATTATATGTATTTATTAAGCTGTGCTGTTTCCAGTCCATTCATTGCAGTTGTCATCTGCTGGAGGAATCTGGTGTGCTTCTTTTGCCATTGGAGTTTGACCTTACATTAGGCAACCTATGAGCAGTTATTAGCCTCAGAGTTGTTAAGGGAACTACCATGCCGGGAAAGCTAAATTACATAGATGGTAGAAATAATCATAAGATAACAGAATACTGAAATGAGAATATGCCAAGGAACTGCATGTATTAAGATAGTTACCAATGTCATCATTAGTAATGAGGGAAACATAAAAGAAGCTCCTAAACTATCCACAAAGCAGTTGCCAGTACAAAAATGTAAGAACATTCCAAGTATCGACCTGAAAGAAAAAAACTCACAAGTGAAACTTTAGAGTTACAAAAAAGAGTAAATGTATGTCCTGTGACAGAACAGCCTGCAGTAATGGAGTCAGAAAGAAGTGAGGTACTAAGCAGAATATCACAACCTGAAAATGTTATAAGGCAGAGAAAAGAACTGGCTAGAGGAAAGGAACAGAATGACTCGCATAGTAAAGAGGAAAATCTGCTAAGAAATGAAGTTAAGATGCTTGAAAAATGCCCAGCCTGAGAAAAATTCTAAACTTTCTGACATGCTAAACGAGAACCCTAACTGTAGAGAATACCTAGTTATCATTAATAAAAAAGTTTTTACTTGCATTGTAAATGGGAAAGAAACACACTGGTGAGAGATCTACACCCATTTTTGTAAGAATGACAGATATGGGCCATAGACGAGGGAAAGGTGGTTCACACAGCCTACCTTGATCTCGCCAAGTCGTTCGACACTATTCCTCACTCGGGTATTATAGAAAAACTCACCAGCCTGAACATAAACCCCTACGTCACAAGATGGGTTGCCAACTGGCTTACAGACAGAACTCACATGGTAAGAATAGCGGGCTCCAGGTCTGACTCTAAACCAGTCACAAGTGGTGTCCCGCAAGGCTCAGTTCTGGGACCTCTACTGTTAGGCATATATTTCTCAGAAGTACAGGCAAACACAGGAGGACTATGGCTAACCAACTTCTCTGATGACGGCAAACTGGGAGCCATAATTGACTCTCCAGCTGACACAGACATCCTCTAAAAAGGCCTTACTGAGACAGACACCTGGTGTCAAAGTCATGACCTCAAGCTAAATGCCAAAAAATGCATAGTCATCCCGTTTAATACAGAAGAGGTAATAAGAGATCTGGGGACCCAGGTAGATAGTAATCTCTCCTTTGACAATCATTGCCAAAGTAGTTAGGAAATCCTTCTATGTGGCCCATCTAATTAGTAAGGGGTTCGCATCTAGAAATAAAGAGGTTATAGTGCCCCTCTACTTGTCACTCATCAGACCCATCATAGAGTACAATGCCCCATTTGGGATGTACCTCACAAGACATTTCCAACAGCTTGAAAGACCACAAAAAGCACCTCACGAAAAAGATTACTGGCCTCAAACATTTGTCCTATGCAGCCCGACAGAAAAAACTAAGGCTGTACTCAGTGGCATATCGCTTACTCAGAGGTGATCTCTGCCTGACTTACAAAGCCATGTCCAACTCAGAATTGATGGACATGCTCCACCTAAAGAAATCCAAGTCACTGCGAGCCATGCGCTCTAGTGCGTTAAACCTCGCCACAGCAATAAATATAACCTGCTGGAGGGATAGATTCCTGTCACAGAGACTCCCCATGCTTTGGAACAAAATTCCTAACTACATTAGGCAGAGCCCCTCACCAACACTCTTCAAGAGAAGCCTTGACGAGTGGATGGGTAACAGAAAATACACCCCTGGGATCACTTCATTGGCTCTGCTTGACAGTGGCTCAGTTAATTAATCAGTGGGGCGGCGAAAGCCGATACACTCTGGCTAGGCTTATAAATGCCCTTGGGTAGATAGCCTATTACCTACATATCAATCTATGAACCTATGTTGGAGTAAGGAAAAAATAAAACCGAAGACAATTTTATGTGGAGAGCTACCATTTATAAAGCTTTCAATACGAAAGAAACGATCGTGGTATATGTTGGAGAGGAAGCTGACCATTCCTTCTGAAAATAAGAAAGTTAAGAGAATTGTAGAAATTTAGTAGACTTAGATGTGAGCCATATTAACTTCAAAAAGGCTCATTTGGAAGATGATGTGTTAGTGAGATCAAGGGAAATTAAAGATGTGATAATAAGAGATGACAAAGAACAATTTCAGGCTCCTTCTTTTCCTTACTATGGTGTCATAAATAGGGTAAGTATGAATAAAGAAGGCATTCTACACTGGTTAATATTAACCATTCTACACTGGTTAATATTAACCATTCTACACTGGTTAATATTAACCATTCTACACTGGTTAATATTAACCATTCTGCACTGGTTAATATTAACCATTCTGCACTGGTTAATATTAACCATTCTGCACTGGTTAATATTAACCATTCTACATTGGTTAATATTAACCATTCTGCACTGGTTAATATTAACCATTCTACACTGGTTAATATTAACCATTCTGCACTGGTTAATATTAACCATTCTACACTGGTTAATATTAAACATTCTGCACTGGTTAATATTAACCATTCTACACGGGTTAATATTAACCATTCTACACGGGTTAATATTAACCATTCTACACTGGTTAATATTAACCATTCTACACTGGTTAATATTACTAAAGCCTTAAAATACATTTGTTATGAAACTGGCACATAGTCTTGCACTTGGCGGTAACATAGGAACAGGTAAAAGTATTTGGAGATCACTTGGGAATAGTTAATGCAAGATCTTAATATTAACCAGATTATATTGGCTAGTACTAATAAAATAAATAGTAGAATTATGCTCATCTTGTTCAGAATTTCAGAAAACAACTCCACACCTAAACTCATAAATCCTTTGACTCTAGTGCATATTATGGATCCCGATTTGAACACATTACTAAAGACATTATTGGGTCATTGATAAGATCTACCAGTGGGTATACATATATCCCTTTCACACTTGAATATGCCTCACATTTTCCAGTAGATATACCCATAACATAATGCTAATGTCTACTTCCAAAAAATGGTGCTATTATTTATTCATAAAGTATTTACTGGCCAAGATACCACCTCATGTGAACAGTTATACAAAAATTTTACTAATATCTTCATTTTAAAATTCAAAATATCAGTTTACCATCCACAGACTAGTGGTTTAGTTGAGGGGTTTAAACATTTTTGAAATGCATATTAAGCAAAGTAACTGAAGTAGATGATAAGAAATTGTATCATTTGTTATGCTGCTTGTTGTTAGCAATAAGAGATATACCCCAAGCATTAATGGAGTTTTCCTAATTTGAAATCTTGCATGGTACACATGCACATCCAAGAGGTCTACCTGACATTACTATAGACCAGGAAAATAAACATAATTCAGAAGTATTAAACAGCACAAACCTACCAAGCAAGACTTAGTGTGGTGATGTCCATAGTAAAGAAAACAGGTTAAAAACACAGAAGATACGAAAGTAGTATATAATAAGAATGGTAAACTGAAAGAAGTAAATCTTGGAGGCAAGGAATCTCCCATCAACATAAAACAATTTTTGGCTAGTTTGCAAGCTTTATTTGAAATCTTGGAAAAATTAAATGAAGTACAGTTGGTCATCAGACAGACTTGCAAAAGAAATCCATAAATCTCGTTCATATTAATGTGCTGATGAGAAACTGTAGAGATGACGAATCCTGAGTAGCGTGTTCTTGTACCATGGTAGGAAAAATACACTTATGAAAGGAATTGATTTCCACTCTTCAAAGAGAGATTATTTATGACAAAGAGGAAAGACATACTAGAATCTCTAGCTATTAATAAAATATTAGACAATAAATGGATGATTTTAAGTTGCATTAACATACATAGCTTTTCCAACATATTATTACTTCTTTTCTATTTTCAAATATCTTTCAGGATAACAGTAAACCACTGGGTAGCATTCTTAGTCATTACCCAAACCCTCACATAGACATTTTAAGCAAAGTAATGAAATAGGCAGAATTATGAAGTATCTATTCCTGAGAATGGTGGAAATGAAGGGCAGTATCAGGAAGAAGGGGATCAGGAGTATGACCAAGTCTTTCCGCTTCTACGGAGATCCGAAAGGCTGATGAATAAGCAGGGTCCCCACAGTCAAATTTTCAATGGGGGGGGGGATTTTAACTTATACCCGCCTCACCACAAGTCATAGCAATGAGATTATAGTGGATGGAACTAAAAATAGATATAACAATTTTTCTATTTATAATTTTAGTAGTATAGAAATTGAGAAAGAACATTTTGAATTATTCTCCAATGGTTTAAAATTTATCCCATATAAAAAAGGAGATATAACTAAAATGTTGCTTGATATCAAATTGTTTTTAAGAAAAGTCAATCTGAGTATTATGTTCCCTATGGATAAAACAACTAAAAACACAGAATTAAAATGTAAGACTATTTACACCCTCAGTTAAAAAATCTGGAAAAAGTTATGGAAAAAGAGGTGAGAAAAGAACAAACAAGTACTAACTAAAAGGTTAACTTAAGTAACAAAGAAAGAGAATTATTGTATGAAATAAAGGGAAACACCAATATTAGAGTGATGAAACCAAATAAAGGAGGAGGGGTGGTGATTATGGATAATATACAGTATGAAAGTAAGATGAACATGATACTATGGGATGACTTGAGATACTCTAGTGTTTCAAAAAATTAGGTTAATATAGCCTATAATAAAATTGACATAGGACTAAGGGATATGTTACATGAGGAACTTATAGACTATAATACATACCGGTCTCCTAGACTTCATCGACACGCCGAAACACCGACGCTAAGAAGACCGACACGAGAAGACCGATGAGACAGATGATCGACAATGTGAAATCCCGACAGCCGAAACACCAACATGGGCAACGTGTGAGCGCGAATGGACAGGTAAGTGTGTGCTAGTGAGGGATTTAGCGTTAGGGAGCAGACAGGTAAGTGTGCGATAGTGAGGGATTTAGCATTAGGGAGTGGACAGGTAAGTGTGCGATAGTGAGGGATTTAGCGTCAGGGAGCAGACAGGTAAGTGTGAGATAGTGTAGGATTTAGGGTTAGGGTGCTGGAAAGGTGAGTGTGCAGTAGTGACGAACTTTAGGTGTAGTGGCGGGTTAAGTGAGTTAGGGTTAGGGTGTGGGTAGGGTAAGTGTGCGATAGTGATGGAATGTAGGTTTAGTGGTGGGTTAAGTGAGTTAGGGTTAGGGTGCGGGTAGGGTAAGTGTGCGGTAGTGTCGGACCTTAGGGTTAGGGTTTGGGTTAGGGTTAGTGCATGTATAGTTGTGTGTTATGTGTAGTTTACGTTTTGGGTGTCGGTGTTATGGTGTTCGGTTTTGTGAGTTGTTGGTTTTGTGTGTTTTCGGTGTTTTGGTGTCGTTGTTTTGAGTGTCGGGTTTGTGGCGTGTCGGTGTTGTGATAGGGATCCATACATACATGTATCTAAAAGTGGATAAACCAAGAATCCCTATAATATTCGGCATCCCTAAGATATATAAATGTGAAAGTGACCCACCATTAAGACCTATTGTATCTGCAGAAGGATCAAAAACGTATTCCTTGGCTAAATATGTGGATACAAAATTAAAAGGTTTATGGGTAGGAAGAAATTTTATATTAAAAGATTCTTGGGACCTCCTGAGAGAAATTTCTGATGATTTATACCATGAGAATTTATTATTTATAACTATAGACATTGTAGACTTATTTTCCTCTATACCTTATAATAATGGTATGGAAACGTTTGAGGAAATAGTCTATGAAGACCAGGGATTAACACAAAATGAAAAATTAGTAAATGTCTGGTTAATGGATATGGCTTTGAAAAATAATTTTCTATATTTTAATGGGGAATTTTTTCAGCAGATTCAAGGGGTAGCAATGGGAGCAGCTTGTGCCCCAACCTATGCTAATTTAGTCTTGGCTAAATGGGAAGAACAGCATATTCTAAATACTGAATTTAACACCTGCTGGACACTTTATTGTAGATTTTTGGATGATATAGTTATTTTTTTGGACAGCAGGTAAATAAAAATTTGAAGAATTTATGATTTATATGAACAAAACTACCAATTTTTTAAAGTTTACATATAAAATTTCAGACATAAGTTTGCAGTATTTGGATATAGAGATATACAAGGTGGGGAAAAAATTTGAAACAAAGATATTCAGAAAAACTACCTTTTGTAACTCTTTCCTACACTACAAGAGTGCACACCCTCTACATTGTAAGAAAAATATTGTTAAGGGGCAATTTGTGAGAGGGTGTCGTCTGACTAGCTCCAACACTGACTTTATAGTGGAATGTGATTTACTGGAGAAAATGTTCCTAGAAAGAGGCTATCCCTTAAAATTCATTAGAAATATCAGAGAGGAGGTAGAAAAAGGAAGAAGTAATAAATTTAAACCCATTCAAAAATACAGTGAACAAATTAATGGGGGTAATGTAAATAAAGAAAACACCAGAGAAGATTATCAACAAGCTTTGATTTTGGAATACAATGTTTTAAATAATAATATCAAAATATTTTTTTAAAAGAATGGGAGAGATTTGCTTCCCTTACAGACTTGGAAATATAAACAAAATCTCACATAAAGTGATATATAAAAATTCACAATGTATTAGAACTATTTTAGAAAATAAGCATAAGGTTAACACCAACAAGAATAAGTTAGGTACATATAAATGTGGCCACTGTACACAATGTACATATATTATGAATACGGATAGATACTATCTAGAAAGTAGGAATAGGTGGATTATTAGTTCTGATTACTATAACTGTGAATCAAAGGGAATAATATATTTAGCCATCTGTTCAGTTTGTAAGTCCTTCTATGTAGGGAAGACTGAAAGAATGTTAAAAAGAAGGATATATAGGTTCATAGGTTCATAGGTTCATAGGTTCATACTAGGCTATCTGCCCGAGGGCATTTACAAGCCTAGCCCATCGTTTTGTGGCTTACGCCACCCCTTAAGTATGGGGAACTATACCCATTATTTTGCTGTGCCTCTGTTGAGCAGTGACACTGAGGTAATCCCTGGGGTATATTTGCGATCTCCCATCCATTGGTCAAGATTTCTCTTGAACAAGGCCAGCGAGGTGCTCTGCCTCACATATACCGGGATTTTGTTCCACAGCATAGGGAGTCTTTGGGTGATGAATCTATCCCTCCAGCACGTCCTATTAATAGCCGTGTCGAGGTTTAAGTCTCCGCCCTTGTGGCTCTGGTGGATCTAGATTTTTGAGGTGAAGCATATTCATCAAATCTGGGTTTGACATGGCCTTGTATGTTAGGCAAAGGTCACCTCTGAGCAAGCGGTGGCGACTGAATAGAGCTGGAGTTCTTTCAGTCGGGCAGCATAGGACAGATTTTGAGACCCTTTATCCTTTTGGTGAGGAACTTTTGTGGTCTCTCCAGCTGCTGCAAGTGTCGGGTCAGATACATTCCGAATTGGGCATTGTACTCAATCATTGGTCTGATGAGTGATGAGTAAAGGGAGACCATGACCTCCCTTGATCTAGATGAGAATCCCTTCATGATAAGGTGGGCAATGTAGAAGGTCTTCCTAACTACTTTAGCTACATGGGTGTCGAATGACAGACTACAATCAACCTGGGTCCCCAAGTCCCTGATAACTTCTTCTGTGCTCAGTGGATTGCCACCTATTTGGTAGCTAGGGGTAACCTTGTTTTTCCCGAAGGGTATGACTATGCATTTTTTGGCATTTAACTTTAGGCCATGGCTCTGGCACCAGTTATCCGTTTCTGTGAGACCCTTCTGAAGGATATCTGTGTCAGATGTGTTTTCTACTATGGCTCCCAGTTTGCAGTCATCTGCAAACTTTGTCAGCCATAACCCTCCTGTGTTTGCTTGTACTTGGAAAAGTAGATGCCAAACAAGAGTGGGCCCAGGACTGAGCCCTGTGGGACCCCACTTGTGACAGGCTTTGAGTCTGACATGGCGCCAGCAACTCTGACCCTGTGGGTTCTGTCACTCAGCCAGTTTGCAACCCATCTTGTGATGTATGGGTTAACATTTAAGCTGCTGAGTTTTTCAATGATACCCGAGTGAGGTATTGTATCGAAGGCCTTCGCCAGATCCAGGTAGGCTGTATGGACTGCCTTTCCCTCATCAATGGCTTTGGTGACTGTTTGAAAAAGTCAACCAAGTTTAAAAGGCATGATCTGCCTTTGACAAAGCCAAACTGGGTTGGATCCAAGGTCTGCAAATTCCTATGTCTTTATTTATGAGGTCCATTATGATCCTCTCCATGGCTTTGCAGATAAGGCTTGTCAAGCTAATAGGCCGGTAATTTCCAGGGTCGGTGGAAGCACCGCCTTTGTGAAGTGGGACCACAGTTGCAGTGCGCCACTCCCTGGGTACATATCCAGAGGTAAGACTTTGATTAAATAGCTGTCCTAGTTGTGGGTTTAATTCCTCATTGAGTTCGTGGAGCACACAGCCGGGGACACCGTTGGGTCCCATGGATGCTGTGTTTTTTGCTTTGGAGAGAGCAGTTTAACTTGGGCGTTGGAAATGTTGGGGGGCTGGAATCGTTTGGTATAGATATCTCTCCTTTTGGGGGCGACGGGGCGGGAGTTTGCACTGGACCTGTCAGCCAGTATGTTGCCAATGTCTGTAGGATCAGTAATCTTCACATCATTTTGACTAGTTCTGAGCATATCTGGGAGTTTCCTCCCAGGTTTCTAACATAGCTAAAGAATGCCTTATGATTGTCTTTTGAGTCTTTAGCTATTTTTCTCTCAAAATTTGCTTTGGATGATTTTATGAGAGCTCTTAGTTTTTTACTTATAGTGATCAAGGGTGTCTTACCTTTTAAGGATTTTGCTCTATCTTGTAGTAGCTTTCTCCTTTTGTTGTAGAGTTTGTTTATGGCTGGGGTCCACCAGAGTGGACGCTTGCCTTTGGTACAGAGAGTCTTTGTTTTGCTTGGGATTGCCTTATCCATGCAGTCCTGCAGGTGCTGGTAGAAGGCATTTGTGAGTGATTCAGCGGCTTGAGTACTGTTTTCCGCCTTTCGGGGCCTTAAAGGAGACCACACTAGTCTTTAGAAGTGTGAAGTCGGCTTTCAGAAGTTTTTACTGTGGTCTTTTTATTTCAGGTGGGGGTGGGATGAGGACCTCCAGCGAGATTAGTTTGTGATCTGATCTCACCAGTGAGGGGTATACTTCGTGTGTTGAACATTGTGCTCCCATGTTTGTGATGATGAGATCAAGTATGTTATCTCCTCTTGTGGGGATGGTGACTAGTTGTTCCATGGCATTTGAGTTTATGAATTCCAGGAACTTTTGGGCTAGGGTGTTTGGGCTTGAGTAGTGTTCCCAGTCTATATTAGGGTAATTGAAGTCACCTAGTATGATGGTGTTTGGTGATACATTTATCCCCTCTAGTGTTTTCAGGAAGGCCATGTGAGGTTCCTGAGTTTGTGAGGGTGGCCTGTAACATGCTACAATTTGCAGAGCAGTCTTGCCTATGGTTAATTGCACCTGGATGGTCTCCGATGCATCGTGCGTTGCCACCAGTCTTGAGGTGTGGGTGTCCTTGATGAATATGGATACCCCCCCTCCTTTCTTGGTATTGTCCGGATTTTGGGGCCGGAACGCATGATATGAGGTAAAACCTGATAGTGCTGGGGTGCTCTCAGGAGCCTTGAACCAGGTTTCTGTCACAGCACAGACATCGATGTTCTCCATATTGAGAAGGGCCTCGAGTGCGTGCATTTTGAGATTTAGACTTCTGGCATTGAGCAGCATTACCCTTAGTTTTTTTCCTTTTTGGTGTTCTAGGGTGGTAGGTTTAGAATTTGAGCCTTGCCTAAAAAAGGCACTATGGGGGTGGCAAGAGCCTTTGCTAATATCCGGAATCCCAGGGGTGACAGGTGCAAGCCGTCCCTTGAGAAGCAGCGTGGCTTGTCCAGCATGTCATCCCAGTCAGACAGACACTGGATCCCCTTTGAATGACACCAGTGGTTAAGCCAATTGTTAAAGCTGATCATCTTATCTCTGTATTGTGGCATCATTCTTGGTGAAGGTAGGATACTGCTCAAGGTCAGGGTCATACCTGCCTGGGCTACATAATCAGAGAGCTCCTCAATGTCTCTTTTCATGTAGTCCAAGGAGGTACGTCTCAGGTCGTTCACACCAGCATGGACAATGACTGAGTCATATTTGTACCTGCTGTTGAGAGACCTGAGTGCTTGCGTTATGTGGCGGATTCTAGCGCCCGACAGGCAGCTTACTGTGACCTTCTCCTTACTCAGTCTGGTGAGCGGGCGTCAGTGTGTCTGACTATAGAGTCACCAATGACTAGTGTGTCTGGCATTGTGTTTGGCCTTAAGGGCTGTGACTGTTTGACACTCTGACTGTGAGGTCTATGTGTTGCAGGTGCTGTGTTCTGAGGTGGTGGTTGTTTGGGTGTCTGCTTAGGTGGCCTCTGCTGTTTTGGTAGATTTTTGTTCAGAGCCTCCGAGTATGTCTTTGTGTGTTTATGTGTATGATTTGAGGTTGTGATGGTACTATGTGAGACTGGGTCTATAGTGTGTGTGGTAACCTTCTCCTCCTGACTGGTCTTGCCAGTCCTATGTTGAGAGAGCTCAGCCTCCAGTTTGGCCGTATAGTTGCATCTCTCGCATGTATTTGTGTTTTGTGGGAGGACATAACAGTGGACAAGGATACTAATGCCTTGTTTAAACATTCAAAGGTATGCTTGAAATTGAAGTTTTCTTTTTTGATATTGGAACAAGTCAAAAATGACATCAGGGGAGGCCCATGGGAAGAAAAGATTGAAGTTAGGGAGTTATGGTGGCAAGTGACCCTTGAGGGAGGAAATCCCCCTGGTTTGAATGACTATGTTTCTATATTACCATTATTAAAACTGAGGTCAGCCAAGCTTTAAAATGTATAGGAATGTTGTTGTTGTTGTATCTTTCAGCTTTTCCCAGTTAGGGGTCGCCACAGCGGAACTCCGGTCCACTAATGATTGGCAGTAGATTTTTACGCACTGAGTTGCCAGCCCTAATGTACAACCTTCAACGAAGGTACACCCTTTCACGCATGTCTCCACACAGAAGACAATTTAGTTGAGAATCGAACAGGACAACGTCTTACTGTGAGGCGACAACGCTACCGCAGCACCACCACCGCAGCATGAAATGTATAGGAATGTAATTAACTAAAATAGCCACCAGATGGCAATGTATTCCCATACCTTATATGTATTTTCCATTTTAACAATAAGTAAGTGACAATTTTTAAAGTATTTCTTAACATTTTAACATCATGGATTGATACTTCATAAATAGAATTGTATTACTGTGTATTTATAGGTTTTTTTATATGTTATATATTTTTTAACATTTAAGAATTTTAGATGTAAGCTTTAGGGAAAAGTGAAGATTGAATTTTTTAATAGTTCTTAATTAATTCAAACTGCAAATCTATTGGTGGTTTTAAACACAGATAGTGTTACCTTATTGGTTTTAGTTAATTTAATTCAATATAAATATTAGTAACACATGTATACACTGGTCATTTGATGAAGTCTGGATTAATAGGACGAAAACGCATGTATATGGAGAGAAAGCGTTCATGTTTTAACTGTTTCTGTGTCCGTGTTCGTACGATGTGGATTTATTAAAACTTTTGAACACCTCTTGTTTGAGTCTCCGCTCCGTGCCTTAGCACTTCTCTTTTGGATTTACAGGTTTATTTGGTGCAGTTCCACTTTTTTTTGGTTTTTGATTCTTAGTCATTGCTTGAATGGGTTATGGATATCGCTCTGTCCATGAATGAGTGTAGCTAGGCCGCAATTCATATAGGCCGTTTACATTAACAGGCAATGGTTAAGAATATGCCTGAGCTAATTAACTCATAATGAGATTCAAATGAGAAATTATGTAAAATGGTTTATGCTAATGAAGTGTCCTTTTGTTCATTTGTGATTCATAGTTAAATTTCCAATCCATCTGCATATTCATTGTAAAAAGTAGAGTTGTGCCTATTGTATCAACTTTGCAATCCACATAGAGGCTTGATGTCTCTGTAGAAATTATTTAATTTGTCCTCTCTGCCTTGATCACTTGATCTGTATCATTACTGCACATTATCATTGTCACACACACACACACACACACACACACACACACATAAAAAAACGCATCAGATAAACAACACAGTAATGAAACCATGCCTGCTATCCTCAGGAAAAAAAGTGATGTGTCACAACCCTCATAATGATTTACACATACGCAGTCCAGCCAAGTAAAGTTGTGCTGAAATAGTTATGTGACACAACCCTCATAATGATTTACACATACGCAGTCCAGCCAAGTAAAGTTGTGCTGAAATAGTTATGTGACACAACCCTCATAATGATTTACACATACTCAGTCCAGCCAAGTAAAGTTGTGCTGAAGTAATGTTTGCACTAATATGAATACATTCACAATAGTACATTAAACAGTTTAAGAAAGCTGTCCTTTCCTTAGTCCCTACCACTTTCTTGTAATCGTAATACTGTCAATTCTTATTCATCAGTGAAACAGAGATGTCCCAGTAAAGACGCCATTTGAGCCAACAAAGCCTCCTTGGCACATTAGTAATTCTGAATTTAGTCATTGCATTTTCTACGAAGTATGAATAATCAGTAAAAAACAGAAAAGTAGACAATTTCTCACAGATCAATAGTCATTTCCACTAATGCTGTAATGATTTCCCATCTACAAATAACAGTTTACGGTATTCATCAAAACCATTGCAATGTCCATCATATAAATAAACAAATGCGCTCAGTAATTATTTTTTTCTTACTTTAAAAAGTCTGCAGTTTTCAGAAATAATTTTGTGCCTAACTCGAGTAATCTCAGATGTTAAACGTATTCATATACATTCAGGGTCCTTTACATTTTGTATGTAAATGAGGACATCTTACATTTATCTGTGTGAATCACAGTAATACACCGACATGCATGGCACTGTATGCACATAATTGGTCTCCCTGCTTCTCTACACGTCAAGTTTATCTTCAGGTAGCTACACTTTTTCCTTAAGTAGAAGTGTTTATAAACATGCGTGTGCATTTACACGGTCAGCATAAATAATATGGCACCGACTCCATGTGCATATCGACAGAGCATAGCTCTTTGTGGATTATCACTATACTCAGATGTAACATGGGGCTATGAATATCATGGTTAGTTTTCCAGTTTTATGTTTATTTCCATATATGATATGTATCCTCCTTATTTTAATCTGCAGTCTTTCTCTGAGTACATCATTATGTAAAGTTCTTTATTTTCACATTCTGGAATGCATTCTGTTCTACTCCTTGTTTTGTTGTGCCTAATTATCTGAGTTCCTTTTTTTTTTGCCTCATTAGTGCTCATTTGCAAACAATTTTCTGCACTTAAACTTCATGTAAACCATCAGTAATTATGCAGCCTAAACAAAATAGCTAACATTAACACCAACTACTGCAATACACAAGGAGAAAGTAAAATGAGGTTTCAATTCATCTTCATTTAGCAAAATGAAAATATTATTTGCTTTGGTAATTGGAGGAAAAGTGAGATTTTATACCAATTTGATTACCATCAATACAAGTTCAGACATTTCACATGGATATGGTGAGAGTGAGACAAACTGACTCTAATCCTTCCTGCCTGTACTCTTCTGCTGAGATACATCATTTAGACTAAATATTTTCTTTGTATTCTTGCCTGCACATAATGTTTTAAATACCTACATAATACAAAATTCATTCATTTATACTTTAAAGCAAACCTAATGAAAGGTAACTAACTTGCATTGCAGAAATTCTAACCCAAGCTTCTTTAATTATAACATTTTTTCACTTGCTTTTTGATTGGTATTCTCATGTAGCTTAACCATCTCTTATTTTTCCTGGATGAAATTTTATAATTTTCATTTGTAAAAGCGGAGTGCCTGTTTGCATAAAGTAGATAACATTCACATTAAAAGAGTAAGATTACACTAGGCTGCATAACATGTTAGAGAGGATTTCGTACTACGGTAGATAAAAATAGCATTTCTGTCAGGTAAAAAAATCAATGAGTGTACAATGATGGGCAAATTATTCTCGGACTTATCAGTGCCGCATATTCTGTGATTCTATGAAACTTGCTGTGGAGTCTGATGGAGAGAGAAATCTTTTTCCACTAATTGTTTTATTACTGTTGAATATCTCTCTTACGATGTTATATTCCTTATAAGCTGTATTTCTTAGTGATCTAGTTTTATGTAATGTACTAGTAGATAGTGGAGCTTTTCTCCTCGGGCCGCTGCTGAAAATGGACTTGTTATCCAGCCAGACTAGCCCGGTCAACAAATGTAAAATAAAATAAATAAATAAATAAAATAATTGGTTAACACTGTATACCAATAAGCTTATCAATTCCCACATGCATATTTGAAGGGACACTTTGATCTTCAAGAGGAACATGGTCGATATTTAGGAATTTGATGTGGGGATTTCAAAGATAGTTGTGGCACTGCACGCACTACAAGGTTATTACTAATGGTTGGTGTTTCAATTCAAAAACCCCAGAGCAGGAGGATTCCCGGGTAAAAAAGTCAGGGAAAAGCTGCATTCCATCAGTGAATCCTACTGCCCACCGAAGCACATCTCAGTAATTCTCACGGGGCATCATTCAAACTTCTCAGCTTATATTTGTATGATTTGTACAGCTCAGTTATGCAGAGCCAGTAATTCTCTTAGGGCATCGTTCAAACTTCTCTGCTCAAACTTCTGTCATTTGTACAGTTCAGCATTGCAGCCCTGTGCAACTCCCAATTTATGGAAACCCCACGCCAACAAACATGTTAGCACAATCCAGGAAAAAAATGAAAAACAAAGTTGTTATAGTTTTTTATACATATTCTATAACAATTATAAAAATCAATGAGCAAGGTTAAAGTAAAGAATGTATATATATATATATATATATATATATATATATATATAAAACCGGGAAAAGCTGAAAGACACAAACAATATATATATATTATATATATCCTATAGGAAAAGAAAATGAGAATGCATGGTTGAAACTTTAAAGTATTTAGCAGAACAAAAACATGCAAACACTCACACACACACACACACACACACACACACACACACACACACACACACACACACACACACACACACACACACACACACACACACACACACACACACACACACACACACACACACACACACACAGTTTTACATATGCATGGCTGCAGACATTTGCTCCCACTAGTGGAGTCTGTATCCCCTTCAAGCTGTCATTTATATGTTGCCTTAAAAGCACATATTTCCCTTTGTTACCCCACCCTATTCTCCCTCATCTTTTTAAATGTAATTAAATGTTATCCTCTATTGTTCATGCTTGGAGTTTGCAGAAAAGTAATGGAAGAGCATTCCTTTATTTCATTTCTTAACAATATGGCCACAATGGAGTCATTTTTAGTTATTGTATCCCATTGTTCCATGTGATACATTCCAATGACATCCTTATTACAGTGCCACATACATGTATTACTAATCTAACCACACACACACACACACACACACACACACACACACACACACACACACACACACACACACACACACACACACACACACACACACACACACACACACACCATGAAGGGAAATCTATTACTGCTGAATCCATCTCTTCTTGCCATTGCCAAAAAATGCTGGACTGTGCTATTTCAAATCTCCGTAAGTCTCAACAACATGATTTCAAGAAAGGGGAAACTACATTAACAGCCATCATATGCCTCACTTGAGAGACAAAGCAAAAAACTTGAAAGAATCCCTTGATTTTTTTTTCATCATAGCTACAAACTTACCAGAGTAACGTTCCCTTACTCTATAAAGTCTGTTCAGTGTAACAATCATGTTTAATGCCTTCAGGAATTGACTTGTTATAGATGTACTCAGCAGCAGTGAATGTTCATTCCACGCCTGGGGAGACAGCTCCTTCTCCACTAAGGCTAAGTTAAAACAGAATGTTCCTCGGGGCTCTGTATATTGTTCTGTTTTGTTTCTGTTTGCAAACATCTCCAACATTATCTTCCCTGCTTTCTTACACATTTCTTTACTGATGACTTGTTAAATGTTTTCCTATGTTAGCGCACAGTTTGTTAGAAATAACTTTGTTTTGCTTTCATGAGATTGCTGTGCACTGTTTTGGGAAACTTGTCATGTCCTCATTTTTTTGCATGCAGGTACAAGTAGGTTCTTAAAAAAAGGTTTGTTTTTATGATAATTGTGAGGTTTGACAAGCCGTGATCTGCAAATTTATTCTTGTATAAACAACTCTCAATTTTACATTCTGGAGGCTTATATAAAAAGGGGTTCTGAAACTTCAAAAAACACATCTGGTCACTCATTGGCCACCTCAAAAGCATCAACAATTGCTTCTTAACATGAGACTTAACCTTAAAATCAGGAAAAAAAATTGCTATTTGGATTGGTTTCTGTGCTCTGTTCAGCACTTCAAATGCCTTGGCATCTTGCTTAATAGTGAGCTTCTTCAGAAACTATATTCACATCATAGCTGCTAAAGTTAAGGATATGCTATCAGCTTATGACAAAAACTTCACCTCTGCTAACCTAGAGACCCAGAAGCAGAATTGAAAAAGGAGCAGATGACCTTCACTCATGCATTATACCCTTTAAATAAGGTTTTTCATTTATAATGTAACCTCCTCAGTGCATTACTCTTGCTAGAGTCTTATCTATCATATATACAGTTCGTCAAGTTCCTGTTTCTACAATGATTACCTGTAGTACTGTTCCACCTTTACTACCTTTCTTAATGGTAAAACCTCATCTCCCATCCAGCACTCATATCTCTATAATGTTTTTACCATGCTACCCTTTAATTATAAACAGCACTGCCTCTGAGAGTTTCCGTGCAACCTGCATCTTGCCTGGGTATCATACACAGTTATATTTTTTAATTTTTATGATTAAATGCATCTATTTCTGTACCCCCAAAAAGTTACAACATAGTTTCAGGGAAAGTAATAGAGTTAGATAACACATGGCCACAAATATAAACTTTTTTCACCACATTATTACAACAATTGTTATAGCAGCAAGAAAAAATAAGTCACGAGCTGGCTTAATTGGGTATTGATGTTAACACCCAAAAGGCTATTATAAGAATATCAAAACCAAGAATTGTACAATTAATTAGTGATGTCAAAGGAAATATTAGAAATTTAGTTAAGTGTAAAGTTGCACTACATAACAAGGAGGGGGATAAATTAATGAATAAATGATAGCGAAGACTTACCTACCTGGAAGCCTTATAACATGAGATTGAACAGTAATGGAGAAATAAAGGGGAAAACTTTGTTCTCTTATGCCTGCCCAGCAATATTTATATGATGTGCAAATGAAAACCAGAAGATAATGGAACAAGAGTAACTGTGAGTGGATCCCCTCATTTAAGGGTATAAAATCCCTCTTGAAGTGAGTTAATATGAATACTATAAGCTAATGGAGGGTTGTGGGTATATATTTTGTGTACAAATATCATCAGAAGAATGTGCTTATTGACTGTGAGGTGGGTAACAGTGAAAGTGCTATTTCTGTGGAAATGTTCTCTGCATTTTATCTTTTCATTGGTTTGTTTGTGTAGATAACTGACACTGTCTCCGAAATCTTATCCTCTTGTTATAACTATTTAATATAAAAATATATGTTAAAATAATACTTCATAGCAGAGGTACAAAGCAAAATGGAGTAACAAATATTGTAAAAATCACATGCGTGGTTAAATCTTACTTCATATCAAAACTATTAGATATAATCTGTATACAGCAGAATCTATTACACAGATAAACTATTATGATAAAAAGCATATACAGAGATGCAGAATGTAGCACTGCAATTATGTAAAAGTGTGATTTTCTTGTTTTGAAAGTCTATACTATATATGTAGACACAAATACAGAGGAATATTTACATAATATTACATGACTTATACTTTTAGATGTCACAATGAAACAAATCATAAAAAATAAATAAATTGCTTGTTCCACCTTTTAACAATGCTCTAAGAAATCACTATGCAACTGCTTGGAAATGTCAGTCCAATAAACTTTTTCCACATCTTCAACTGAAATCTGACACTTATCACTTGATAAATCCACTGAGAGAACTCACTTGAGGTTTACTAAATGCCATATGCTTAAGTTTTTTTTTTTTCATGAGGCAGTGCCCCCTTAGGTCCATCTAACAACTAACTGTCTGCATAGATTCTGTTACCCATGACTCAACATTACACTTCAATGATTCACCATAACACATTAGTCATGTATTTTGGAAATTCCCTTGTAACTACCTTCTCTGGTTCTCATCCCTCTGGTAGACCCCCATGTGGTAATCCATGTGAACCATCCATCTATGGAAATTTCAGCCATTAATCTCTGTTTGACATGGTGGTAGTCTAGTCATCTATTGTCTATGATTTGTAGCATGAGCATCTTTCTGCCTGTGTTGTGTCAGGTGGTCACTGGCAGAGTAGACATCCTTCTTCTAAGATGGGTTGCCTGATCATTCATATAGCTGACCATCAATTATGGAGATCTTTTCTTTCTTATAATCTATTTTAGTACATCAAGGCTAGTTTTTAGTTTAATAATTATGACAGTCCACTCCTGAATAGTAATGGTCATTGAACTAACGTTTACAATTTAAAATTATTGAAAAACATACAAAATTTCAGCAGAAAGTGTCTTTATGGTATTTATCCTTCTCCTCAAACTTTTGATAGTTTAAAATACACATCCTAAAGGTCCTCCTGACTGCATAGCTGGCTTGGACTGCCTAATGTTAAGCTCCCCAGCTGATCTTTTCTCTAGGAAATTAATGCTGGTGTGTTTTCTAAATATGCACTACTAATGATTCCATTGTATATAGGTATGCACATATATATCTATATCTATATCTATATCGAGATCTAGATCTAGATCTATCTAGCTAGCTCTTTCTGTATATAGATAGATAGATAGATAGATAGATAGATAGATAGATAGATAGATAGATAGATAGATAGATAGGGAGAGATTACTGGTGTGGGTCTCTACCCTAACGGGGCTTTACCCTGAAAAATGCTATTTTTCATTTTTTATTGGATTGAGTCCTCAGGCAGCTGAAATCTGTAAGCTGTGTCCACACTGAGTTTTGCTTTGGGAATGCATAGGAAAAGCCTTTTAACATTATTAATTATATGATTGTTTTTTTTTCTTTAATTTTTTTGGAGCTATTGCAGTGGTTAAAAGTCTTCCATAGAATTTCTGAATCTATGCTTATGAACTATGCTATTTTTAAAAGATGAAACTCTTTGCCAAAGTCATAAAGTATGCTCCTTCACTGCCTTGCATTCAATTTCTCATATACCCATTGTATTGTTAAGCCGAATTGTTTTACTGTTGCTGATAAGTGTTGAGAGGCTTACTAAGATACATCTTTAATGTTTGAAGTTATAGGGTGACCTTAATTTATTCCTGTTTTTGGACTGGGCATGTAAGTGACGTCCTTCATTTCTGGCATTGTGACATAATATCAGAAATCATAGTTTTTTTATTCATGTAATTTGATCAGACTTTGTTAGGAACATAACTATTTTTAAAATGAAATGCAACAAAAGACTTATGCTGTTATTAGTTGTTTAGTCAGTTAGTTATTTACTTATTGATTTATTTTTTGGTAAACATATTAAAATGGGAAACATACTTCTGTTATGAGGATATTGAAAATATACAAATGTCTCCACATTCTAGAGGGAATTAATTTTATATTATTAAGAGATTGTAGAGGACAATATTTAAAAGTACAGTTACAGTATTTAACAGTGATTGAGATTTCAAAGAGAAGTGGAGAAATGTACAGAAATAGTTCTCAAAGTGATCATTTACATATATATTTAAAGTCAGTCACACCACTTGGGCAGAGAGCTGTATGTAGCTGACAGCATTATGATGTGTACACAGAAATCAGTTGTCCTTAGCATTTATTTTAAAGCATATTTACTTAAATCTAGTGTCTAGGTGTCTGTGTACCGTTTTCCTGAACTCTTCGTATTAAATGAAAATTTTAAGGTTAAGGGGAGATGGCTCCATTTAATAAGGATAATTTTGAGAAGCTTCTGCTGTTCTAAGAAGTAAGGTGAGGATGTCAGATGATGTTTACTCTCGAGAAAGGACCTGAAGTCACTGTTTAGTATTATAAATGTGGAAGATGACAGTAGGAGGATAGAGCATGCTCTGACAGGTGGTCAGAAGTGGTCCTTTTTGAGGCTTGTAGAGGGGTGTTCTAGCTGAAGTGAAAGATCTGTAAAGTTGCATATTTCATTGCAGATCATTTGGAGCCTGTGTGCTGCAAAAAGAGTTAAGTGAGATAATGGGTTGCACATGTTTGATTCCGGGATCGGGGAACTTTCGCTATGGCATTCCCAGTATCAGGGTTGAGATGATGGGTCCCAGAGAAAGAGGGTTTTAGCTGTGCAAAACCTTAGCTGTGCAGGCATCTGTGTGTTTTTTAAAAAATCACTGAATCAAGTGTAAGGCTTGTGTATTTTACACTGACCAAATAATTTTATTGCTCAGGAATTTTATTTCTAGGAGATTAGTTTTACATAGTCTTTGGAGAGCATGAAAGAACACTGCAGTTTTTGAAAGAATTAGGTTTCAAAAATCCATTTTACATAACATATTAAAGTCTGTCTGCAGCTCTTTTTGTAAAGTTCATAGGTTCATAGGTTCATAGGTTCATACTAGGCTATCTGCCCGAGGGCATTTACAAGCCTAGCATCGCTTTTGGGCTTACGCCACCCTTAAGTTGAACAAGGCCAGGTAGTGCTGCTCCTATATATATACGATTTTTTTTCACAGCATAGGGAGTCTCTTTGGGTGATGAATCTATCCCTCACAACGTCCTATTTAATAGCCGTCGAGGTTTAAGTCTCCCGCCCTTGTGGCTCTGTCAATCATTGGTCTGATGAGTGATGAGTAGTAAGACCATGACCTCCCTTGATCTAGATGAGAATCCCTTCATGTTTTTCCCAAGGGTATGACTATGCATTTTTGGCATTTAACTTAGACCCTCTGGATATCTGATGTGTCAGAGTGTGTTTCTACTATGGCTCCCAGTTTGAGTAGCCCAGGACTGAGCTGTGGGACCCCACTTGTGACAGGCTCAGCAACTCTGACCTTTGGGTTCTGTCACTCAGCCAGTTTGCAACCCATCTTGTGATGTATGGTTAACATTGGCTGCTGAGTTTTTCAATACCAGTGAGAATTATCGTATCGTGCGCCTTATCCAGCGGCCAGGTAGGTGTAGGCTGCTTTGCCTTTTCCTCATCAATGGCTTTGGTGACTGTTTCAAAAAGTCAACCAATCTGCCTTGACAAAGCCAAACTGGGTTGGATCCAAGGTCTGCTTGTCTAATAGGCGGTAATAATTTCCAGGGTCGGTGGAAGCACACGCTTTGTGAAGTGGGACCATCATTGAGTTCGGTGGAGCACAGCACGGGGACACCGCCGGGTCCCATGGATGCTGTGTTTTTGCTGGAGAGAGCAGTTTAACTTGGGCGTTGGAAATGTTTGGGGGCTGCAATCTTTTGGTATAGATATCTCTCCTTTGGGGGGGGGAGAAGTTGTTGTAGAGTTTGTTTATGTCAGTCCACCAGAGTGGACGCTGCCTTTGAGCTGGGGTCCTGGAGGGGGCCTTGCCTTTAGTACAGAGAGTCTTTGTTTATTCAGGCTTGACTGTTTTGTTTTTCCGCCCTCGGCCCTAAAGAGAGACCACACACTAGGTTTAGTGTGAAGTGAAGCTTCGAAGTTTTTTACTGTGGTCTTTTACCTCCAGCGAGATATAGTTTGTGATCTGATCTCACCAGTGAGGGGTATACTTCCGGTGTTGAACCGGTGTTGCCTGAGCAGGCCACATTTATGCAAGATAATGTATCATCTGCGTAAGGAGTGATATCTGATACTGCCACTAATTGTCATTAGTAAATTGTGAGAAATGAATTGTTCCCAAAAATGGAGCCCTGGTATAGGCCTGTGTAAAAAGGTGCCCTACGTCTGTGGTGATATTGCCAGATTATACTATGAATGTTCTGTTTGCAGATAGATGGTGAACTATGCAAACTATGCTAGCACCAAATCCAGTGGATGCAACCGTCTTTAATCAGTCACGATTTATACTCCTGAAGGTTCAACCTAGATTTATAAATAAAGCTTCAGTCACATATACTTCTTTCCATGGAAGTATATTTTATCTGTGACTTCTTAAATATCAGGAAGGTTGTTATGGCCATTTCTGAAGTCATCATACAGATATTGGCTTGAATTCTTCAGGGTATGATGAAGAGGTTTATTGGTTTTTTTTTTTTTTTATTTGAAAATGGGAATTATGAAGGAAAATATGCTCTATGTGTGAGTAATTATTCTTATGGATATTGAAAGTATAAAGATATGACAAGTGGTTTAAAACTAGCTTGGCTACCATCTTATAAAAGTTAGATGATAAACTCTCTGGGTTTGGCTTACTGTTGTAGCCAAGCTTTTACTAGGATTATTTTGTACAGCTTTGAATAGCTTGATAATATCACTGGCCTAAGTTGTAAGCAAAATGTTTTGTTTTCTTGAGGAAATAATTACGATAACAATATTTGTTTATTTATTTATTCATTTGATAATATGAGTAGAATAAAGATGCAACTGGACCTTTTTCCAGTTCAGCCAGGGTACATAATGTTTCTTGGAATAATGGAAACCACAGATCCAGTGCTGGAATCCATGTCCAACTCTGTAGCAAAAATCTCCAGAATAACCCTAATATTTTTAGTTTGTCACTAAATCACAACAACAAAGTAAAGTGAATGAATGAAAAATGTTTGAAAAAAATACAAACAAAAATCCACACGTAGGAACTAGGAACTCTAGAGAATGTTAATAAAATGCATAAAAAGCACTGATTTTAAGTACTTTTGTTCCAAGAATATGTAAAATTCATGCATGTGATGTGAACAAATGTGCTTATCACATTGGTGTTTTTATACATTTTATAATTTTCTGGCACTCTTGGTTCTTGCATATGGAAATTTTAACAGATTATGTTTTTCCAGAAATTGAATACTTTGCACTTTACTGTCTCCACCTATCACATACCTGAGTTTATTTATGCTATCTGAGCTACCTGCATTATACACTGCATCAAGGTTAACAGTAGTTCTTTACAATTATTGCTCATCCTACTGACATTTATGCCATTTGTCACCACAGTCTATTTTATGATACTTTTTAGTTGTCAGATTCATTCTAAAAGAAGTAACTACAGATGAGTGTCTAATACTTTCGATGAGTATGTGTATCATATAGTTAGAAGTACTTACTATTGTGTGTAATATGTAAACATACATACGCACACACAGACACACACAGATACACACACTCACACACAAATACACACACACACACACACACACACACACACACACACACACACACACACACACACACTGCATTTCCCTGGGGTGTAATATGAGCTGCATTTTTTCACATTAGCATTTTTTCAAAATTTCTTTTGTAACAATTGGAAATTATTAATGTACTTCCCTTTCTAAGCACCTGTGGATATTTAATCATTATATTTAATATCAGCAGCATAATAACTCCTGATGAAGGACCCATTCCAGCTCAAAATGTTGGTCTAATAAAATGACAACACATCATATTTGTGGTCCAGTATCTTTATGTTTTATATCAGTGGACCAACATGGCATTTTTTTATTTTTTTTCTTTATTTTTTGTAAATCACTGAGTATTATGCTTAGTCAACATCACACATTAGAGTTTCATACTTACTACTTAGAATGTGCACTTTGATGCTCAAAACCTATAATTTTATTAACCTTTGGAATAAATTACTGCAATATTTAAATTTTCTCCAAAATTTTGCTTCCTTCTCCCCCTCTCCTACCCTATTACTCATTATATTTTTGTTTTGTCTTTCTTCTACAAAGTGTTTTGGCCAAAATATCTAGTTGAGAACTACCAGCATCCAATATATATCTATATATCTATGTATCTATATCTAAATAGGTATTGACATAGATATAGATAGATATAGATATAGATAAAGATTTTAACACTATTTCTGACAGGAACTTCAACTGTAGCATCTCCCCCTAGATTTTCTACTGAGCTTTGGGTGTGTTTTCTTTAAACAGTTGTACTTCAAGATGTCTAAATGTTTATTTGTTCGTGCAGTAGTGCAGCAGTTAGTTTTGTTGCCTCACAGCAAGAGGTTCTCCAGTTCGATTCTTGGCTTGTGTGCCTTCGGTGGGGAGTCTGCATGTCGTCCCTGCATTTGTGTGGGTTTCCTCTGGGTGCTCCATGTTCTTCACACATTCCAAAGACATATGTCTGGAGCATTTTCCCCTGGGCCTCTCCTGGTAAACAAATGTTAAATACATTTTACAGCAAAAAATTGCCATTTTCATTGCTTTAAAAAAATAAATAAATAAATGGGCAAAAACACCCCTGGAATAGACACCTTATGTGCCCAGCCACACCATGTTAACCCTAATTCTGCTCCTGCCCTTAACCCTAACCCTGCACCTTACTTTCGAAAAACCCTTTCCATAAGACAATAACAAAACAAGAAAAGGCTCGGACACACACACACACACACACACACACACACACACACACACACACACACACACTGACAAACATGCACAGCACTAAAGCTATCCCCTTACTTAACCTTTAGTCTAATCCAGACCCGCACGCAAACACATGTTAAGCCCTAATACCAACACAGTTACGTCTGTTTCTACTGTGATTTGCTAGATTCTGATGCTGCCCTTCTGAGAGTCTACATTCTGAACTGTTTACATTCTGAATGTCAACTATACATCTGTATGAATGTATATATATATATATATATATATATATATATATATATATATATATATATATATATATATTTAAAATAAATATCACGAGAGAGGGAGATATATATATATATAGATATGTTTATATATATATATATATATATATATATATATGTGTGTGTGTGTGTGTGTGTGTGTGTGTGTGTGTATATGGATCTACTTCACTTCGCAAAAAACTCATTTGACCGAAACTCATTTCGCAGAAACCAAATCACCGAAAGTTCAAATCATCGAAAACTCATTTAACCAAAACTCATTTCACCAAAACCTTACAATGCTGCATTTCAACATACATTTTACACTATACACATGCACACTTACAACACCAGTGGCTAGCTCTTTCGGTGAAATGAGTTTTTGGCGAAGTGAAGTAGACCTATATATAGATATATATATATATATATATATATATATATATATATATATATATATATGCATATGGTGTCATTCAATCCGTTAGATGCTAATTTTGTTAACAGATTGTGCAGTTTGTAAATGTTATCTACTGTTTCATTTGTCAAACGTGTGAGACTTAAGAAGTAAGATCAAGTGTATGTGTATGAGAGTTAAGTTTTGATCTGGAACAGTAAAGATACACTAATAAACATTTTTACAGAAAGCTTCGGCATTAAGATGTGGGAATGTCTGTGCAAGTGTTTGTTGTTTAAGGATAGATTAAGGGCTTTGTATGGTGATAGATTTTGTGTTGTGTATGAGAACTGATGTGTATTATGTGTGCCTGAGCCTGTCTCGTGTAGTGGTAGTGCTATGGAAAGGGATTTTCTAACTTAAAGTGCAGGGTTAATTTTAGTGGCTGGTCATACAAATTACATCTGAATGTATGCTAGAGTTTTGGCTATCAAATCACAAAAAGAAATTGTTTCATTTTACAATCCATTTCATGATTTTCTGATATTTTCAAACTGCTGATTCTTGATATGCTGACATTGATGATTTAAGTTTTGGTGGTTATACATTTAATAACATTTGTGTGTGTGTGTGTGTGTGTGTGTGTGTGTGTGTGTGTGTGTGTGTGTGTGTGTGTGTGTGTGCGTGTGTGTGTGCGCGTGTGTGTTCCTGTGCGTGTATGTATGTCATTTTTATATAAATAGACTTTGAGTGATAAACTAAGTTGATACTCATTTTCATGCATTGTTTTCCGTGTTAAGTATGAATTGTACAGTTGTGTTCCTTTTCACCCTTATATATAGAAATATTAGAGTTTATCTTCCAGTGATTTAGCTGATGTTCTCTTGAAAACCAGATTACAATTCTTGGTGCACTTGATCAGAAAACTGGCCTTAATTCTTTCATTTATTTGAAAAACTGCCTTCTTTTTAAATATTTTTCTAGATTTTAGATGCTAGCATAATATCACTACCATTTGCAAGGCAGGAATAACACAGCATTAAGGCTTGATGTGTACATTAATCAACTAAGCTGTCATATAAATGTCAGTAAATAATTAATATTCCTCACCAAGCTTCTATGGCTGTTGCTCACATATGATAAGACACATACTAGCCTGTCTTGTTCTCCAGTGCCCTTTTCCACACAAAGCCCCTTAATTATGCAGCAGTTATGAATTTAAAAAGGGCAGGTCAGATCCCCTACCAGGGCTGTCTGTGTGGACACATGAGTCCTTGGCAGCAAGGCACTGGAGGAATGAAGACCTACATTGACAGCATTGCCCTTGAAGCTCAAATATTAAATGCGTTCCCTTTGAAGTAATTAAGGGCACTAGACTTTATTACACGTGTAGTTAGTTATTTTGATTTTTGTTAACTCATTCTTATACTGTATGCATGCAAGTTATTCTTCAGAAAAAGATCAGCAGAGTAGTTTCTATAAAGTAAGACAAATACAGCACTTGGGCACTAGTACTATTCAACGCATTGCACTGATAATGAGACATCATTTAAGTATTTATAAACCTAATACTATAGTCACAGAATATATCAGCTATATGGTGCAAAAAGCCCTGACTGTGACCAGATGACGTGGTATAAATTGACAATCAAATAAAGGAGAATAGTTGGCCATTGTAATTCCACCCATCCAGGGTAGAGAAAGGTAGTCTGCCCTGCTGTAAAACTTTTATCTAAAAGAGTTAGAGGTGCATAGCAGGTAACATATACAATGGGGGAATGCCCTAAACTCTTCCATGCTACATCCTTGCAGTAGGCATCAGGAGGTATGCAAAGGAATGCACATCCTCATAGAAAAATGTATAGCAGGCTCGCTTACCTGCAGGTTCTGCAGGTACACATATTAGCCACTTGCAGGGGTGAAATTTGAGCCAGCAGAAAAGCAAACTCAGTTATGACTGCCTAGATTACTGCTGCACCACAAATGGTTATCACTAAAATAATGGAGGAAATGGGGCAATGTTTTGGTAGAGGGTCAATAGTCAGAACGCATGGAGCAGAAACACAAACACATACACACATATACACACAACCATGTGCACACACGCATGCACACACATGCATACACACACACACATGCACACACACGCACACACACATATACACACACACAAACACGCACACACATACACATGCACACACTCACACATGCACATGCACACATGCACACACGTGTGCACGCACACACACACGTGCACACACATACACACACACACACACACACACACACACACACACACACACACACACACACACACACACACACACACACATGCACACACACACCCATGCACACACACACACACACACACACACACACACACACACACACACACACACACACACACACGCAATGATAAACACTGAATACATTTTCATTTCAAGTTTTTGTTTTCCTTTGAGCAACAGTACCCCAAAGGGAATCTGGTAGGCCTATTGTGATTCCTCTTGTTAGCACTGCTGTGAAGAGCACTTTTGTTAATTATCAGGATACCACTAGCCATTTTCTGATGTCTGAATCCAGGCTGGCATCAGATATGTTTAACCTTTGGTCACTGAAGTAATTCGACTGATCAGCTCAGCAGCAAGTTAAACTAACTTCAGAACTTCATTAGAATTTAGCATAATTGAATTTATTGGGCTTCAGCAGATTTCATAAAACTATTGTTTCTAGATAAAAACTACCCCTAAAGCTTTGCCAAAAGCTGTGAGGAGACAACAGCATCATTTACTTCCACCAGTAGTGTAGTAAGGGTGGGATAAAGGGGGCAATCACCCTGGCTGAAAAGTGTTAAAGTGGTAGGGGGCACATTACAGAGTTTTTCTTCCATTGCAAAACTGGTTCACTTTTTTTCTTATTTTTTTTTGTTTTTTTGCTCTTCACTCAAAGAGCTGACAGCTTTGGGGGGGGGGGTGTATAGTCTGCTGTCGAAGCCAATGCACCAGATGGATTCCTACAGTCGCTCCAGGCAAAGCTTCTCCTTTGTTATAGAGCTCGGAGAGGCATAGATTTCAATGTAAGCAAGCCAATGGGCCAGTCAGCTTCCTACACTCAGTGCACCCAAAGTTTTTTTTTTTTTTTTTTTTAAACAACTGAGGGGGGTCAAAGACTTGTCTGTAAGGAAGCTGATTGACCATTTGGCTTCCTTGAAAGCCCAGTCAAATAAGCACAACAACCAAACTAATGACAAACAAGCTAACATATGTTATGCCAATTGGTTTTGGTAGCATGCTTTTATTTGATCTTGTTGAAGCTTTTCTTGTCTCCCTACATAGAAAAGATTCCAAATGCCACATCTGGCAATTGAAAGGCACAAACAATAAATAGTTTTCAGCAGTTAGCATATATGATTGCTTGAATATGGGAAGAATGAAAAGGGGCAGACAAGGGCCACAACAGAAAAGAGGAAAAGATGGTTATTTTATTCATGTGAGTAGAACTGCTGTAAAACAGGATGGTCATTATCTATGGTCTTATCCAGGTAGAGGACACATGTGGAGAGTTTGGATCCGACACATAACACACGAGTCAGGTCACTCCACAACAAGTACAAGTATGACTGTCACTGTCCATTTGGGTGTGAATGACCTGAGATGCACCTCCCTGGACTACAGGAAAAGAGACATGGAGGAGCTCTTCGACTGTCACCCAGAATGATACAGCAATACAAGCAGAAAATAATTGACTTCAACAATTGTCTGAGTTTCTGGTATCATTCTAAGGGGATCCAGTATCTGTCTGCTTGGGATGACATGACTGACAAACCTTGATGCTTTGCCAGAGATGGCCTGCATCTGTCACCCCTGGGTTTCCAGATACTGGCTAAGGCTATTGCCACCCCTATAGTGCTTTTTTAAGTGATGTTCCAAAGACCAAATTACCACTGTAACAGCTATAAATAAATGCAATCTGAGGGTCATGCTGCTCAATGCTAGAAGTCTGAATCTCAAGATGCACTTGCTTGAATCACTCCTCAAAATGGAGAACATCGACATTTGTCCTGTAAGTGAGACCTGGTTTAAAGCAGTAGAAAGCACCTTTGCACTACCAGGCTGTAACTCATTCCACACCTTTCGGCCCCAGAACATGGACCGAACCTCCAAAGGCGGCAGTGTCTCCATATTCATAAAGGATATGCACACCTACAGACTAATAGCCCAGCATAATGCACCTGAGATACTTCAGGTACAACTAACGTTGGGTAAGATGGCGATTCAGTCATAGCCTGCTATAGGTCCCTAACCATGTCCCAAGACTCTCACTCCACATTTCTAAGCACCCTGTAAAGTATTAGGGTCCAACCTAACACTCTCATACTAGGTGACTTCAACTATCCCTCCATCAACTGGGAAAACTTCTTATGCACCAATACACTGACCCAATGCTTCATGGAATTCATCAATTCCAATGCCCTGGACCAGCTCATTCTTACCCCTACTAGAGGAAGCAACATCCTTGACTGGTTATTACTAACATGGGCAACTATTGCTCTATACCAATAGTTAGTTCCTCCCTGATTAGATCCGACTGCAAACTAATCACCATGGAAATTCACATCTCAATCACCTCTAAACCACCCCCCCCCCCCCCATTCATCAAAGGTAACCACCATGAAAAACTTCTCCAAAGCTGATTTTGGGCTCCTAAAAACAGAGGTGGCTAACTTCACGGCACCCATGTCAATGGAAAATAGATGCATGACTGCCAAATCATACACCAATGCACTGTACTAATATGTACATAAATGCATGGAACTAGCCATACCCAACAGAACCAAGACGCTCTCCTCCATAAAAAGGAAGCCAATCTGGTGGTCCCCTGCCATTAATAAATTCTAGAACAGAAGGACGAAACAGTTGCAGAAAAAGGTGAAGTTCCAAGACTGGAAAACCTTCCTTATTAGCCTCAACAAAAAGTTGAGATCCCTCATCAAAACCTCTAAAGCCAGCTATGAAGGTAGAATTGCGACAGACACAAAGGATAGAGGATCTGTTGAAGTATAAGGTAAAAACTTCATCTCAGGAGTCCAATATCAGGTTTATTACCACTTCTGGGCATAACACTCCTAACCTACTACAGGCTATCGAACGTGATTGGAATATTTTGTTGGGGGATGTTAGACTTGCCAGCTTATTACCAGAAAGTGTCTGGTTGGCCTATCTTAGGTTATTTTTCTTTCATTTGACCTTTCAAACATTGTTTGGGCTGTAGGTTGTGTTCCTGTTTGTTTTTGACTTTTTGGAAATCTCCTTCTCAAGTGTTTTTACAGTTGGGGCTATCCTGTACTCTGGGACTTCAGTGGAGCATATGTTTTTTTTTTTTGGGTCAACTTATCAGTTTTTGATGGATTTGAACACATCTTATGCTGGCATGTGGTGTTGGAGCAGTTAAGATATTTGTGCTTCCTGGGGTTCATTATAACTTTCAGCGATCATTTCTACAGTTGGGTTTAATTTGTGGCTTAACTTTGGAGTGGAATATAGTTTTTTTGGGCTAGACGCTATTTAGCGTTCTTTCACTCAGGATTTGGTTATTACTCAAGTATGCTGTGTGGGTACTGAGGACACTCATGCTTTTTGTGGAATTATTACCATTGTTTTATTTTGGTCTATTTAATGAGGGCTATGGACTAAGTAGCGCATTCTATTTTTTGAGTGATCGCTGGTGTGACACTGTGTTTTTGGATATCTATGGATCTACGAGGCTGAAGTTGGTCGTTTTCAGTGGTTGAAACATCTAGGGACATTATAGCCTGTGGTTTTAGCATCAGGTGCATTTGAATTCAGTCTGTGCCACTTTTGTAAAATATTGGGAAGATTCGTATGCCATTTTCAAGGATCAGGTATTGTTCGGACGATATCTGGACTTGGGAAGGATCGTAGCCCCATCTTGAAGGCGCTAAGGAAGGAGCTATTATTTTCTTCGTTTTTTACCATCGAGTTGGGCTTGTGCTTGAGTGAACTGAGTCTTATTTGAACTGAATCTCTCTTGATCAGGACTGGATATGAACATACGCCATCATTTGGTAGCAAGGTTCTTGGTGTTGGACTCCATCTTATTCACAGAAGCTGAGTGACTTTATACTTTATACACTGCTGTTTTTGGACTACTGTCACAATTTAAATATTTGGTTTACAGTGTGTGGATTGGTTTTTGTTCTATGTTCGGATGATTGTTAAGCCTGTATGTGTCAGTTAGGTCAAACATATTTTATATATTTACAGCCATTTATTTTCTATTGCCTAATGCTTACTGCGTACAGTTTGGGAAGGTTTCATCTGTATTATTATGTATACTAAATATTTTGGATAAGCACGCCTAGATTATAGTTCATATTTATTATTTTTTCCTTTTCCACCTTAGGGCTTGGGTTGTGTTTGGTGGAATGAACTAGGTCTTATTTGATTAGGACTGTTGGATATAACTGACACCACCACTTTGACAATAAGGATTTTGGTGTTGTACTCCATTTTGCTCATAGTAGAGGAGTAATAACTGTTATATTTTTACAGGTTCCTTATTATTGGGTGTAAAGTATGGAGAATTCGACTAGTATTTATATTAGGTCTGTTGCTAACTCTACATGTGTCAACTAAGTCACATATATTATATGTGTTTATAGCTATTTAATTTTTATTGCTTAATCCTTAGTACATACAGATTGGGCAGGGCTTACTTGTACCATCTAGGTGTTGTTCAAGTAGGATTATTTTAGATTAGACTTTATGTCACATGTATATTTGTGGAATTATTCTTTTTTAGGATCAAATACATATTTAGTGTGGTTGGGTTCACCAATTGTATTACCTCGAAGAGGCATACTTAGGATTATTTTAGATTAGACTTTATGCCACATGTGTTTCTGTGGAATTATTTTTTTATGGTCAAATACATATCTAGTCTGGTGGGGTTCACCAATTGTACTACCTTCAGGAGGCATACTTTGGGTTTTCTTTTCATTTATTAAGTGTTTCTGACCATATAACTATGTTAGTAGTTATATATTTTTGGTCTGGATCCTTTTCCCCCTCATTTTTGCTTTGAAGATCTATGACATGTTCCCCCTTTTGTATTTTTAAAAGGGAATCCATGGGGATCTTGGAACACTCTTGGCTATATATATCTGTGTGCCTTTTTGCATACGGTCCAAATGCTCTTTCGGATGTAACTATATTTTATGAAAACTATTGGATCGAAGTTTTCGTGCCTGTCTTTGACAGCATTTATTGAGTGGGATTTTCCCTAGTCTGTACAGGGTTCTGGTTGTACACAGCTGGACACACTAATGGGCAGATTTTACTCCTGAATATTTGGAGAGTTGGAGTGCTCTACCTGGCCTCTGACCATTAGATTGTTTTTTTGGACAAGAGCTTTTTGTTCGGTTTCTGAGGTATGTAACACTATCCAATATCTACACTTCAGGAACTATTTCTATTGGTGGCTACTATTGTTCCCCCTGCTTGTTGCTTTAGATCAGGACTTTGTGGTTGTGTGGGGGTACGTAGCATCATTATTAGCTATATTGTGATCAACTACTTATAGCTTAATAAGGGTAGGGACTTTTATTGTTCCTTGGTATTGATTCGAATCAACTTCCATATCTGTTGGTCAGGGCCTTATATTTGGAACCATTTTGAACTCTTTTTGGCTTCATTTGGTTTTTTATCCATTGTATTTACCACTTGATTTTTTTGTGGTTGGCGGATTATTTTGCTGCAATTGCTGTCTTGGCAGACACAAAACTATCTGGTTATTTTTATAAGATTTCTATAATTTTTTGGAGCATTTGTGACAGGTATGGAATTGGGCCAACTTCTCCTAGGCCTGTCATCTGATTGGGATGATATTGTTTTTTATTTATTTATTTTACATTTGTTGACCGGGCTAGTCTAGCTGGATATATGTCCATTTTCAGTACAGGCCCGGAGAGAAAAGCTCCAAGTATTAATACATAGTTTAATAAAAGTGAACATAAAGTAATTTAAGCTAAAATAGTAAGAAGTAAGTCAAGTAAAAACAAAACAAAACAAATATTGGCATATTTACTTTAGGGACCAAGGTCCCTGGGGATCCCGTGGGTGGGGGTGAACCTACATCATCTTGTCAAGATGTTTTTTTCTAAATTACCCAAAAGTATGAAGACGATGTGCACTCATGTGTGGCATCTTCGCCTTTTCAAAGCACATAAGGCAAGAAACATTTGACCCATGGGTTTATGGGTAAGTATCCAGCCCTTAGTTTTTTAAATAGATCAGGAGTTGGACCAACAATGGTTAGCGGTCCAACAACAAGCCTCCATGGGATTTGTGGAGGCCTTATTGGCATATCATGACAGATGTATTGACTCTATTTTGACATAGGTGACCAAACTGTATGATGATACTAAACAGTTTGAGGGTCAAACTTGTTATCAAACCTGCTTACAACAATTAAGTCAGGAACTATTGACACTTGAAGGCCAGCTAAGGACCCTAACATACACAAATTTAATCATGACTTAGCTGACTATGATAGGGGTAGACCATTTGGACCACACAAGAGTGTTACATTTTCAAATACTGGTCCCAAACCCAGTAAAAGGAAAAGGCCTAGGTCCATTTTGAAGAAAAATGTGTCCTCCTTCAGAAGTACTTCGGGGGAGGATTCATCCTTGATGACAGATTAGGAAGCAGCACTAGTGTTGTCTTCTCCCACACCAAAATCAGCAACTCAGACACCCCTTTAGGGTTAGGAGACACAGGGCAGGGAGGAAACATAAGATTAGTCAATGTGGCGACACTGTTACAGATTATGACCAAGTAACTGAATATGACAATGTTCTTAACATTTCTACAAAGGTTTTAACTCCTATTCAAGTTGAATTGATCAATAAAGGATTGAATTTTGCCCTTGCATTTTTGTTCCAGAGGGTATCTTTGCTGATGATGTCAATAGTTTTTGTTGCATTCTTAATTTGAAATTGTTTCATGATCAGGATAATCCTGGATCTGTTGATCAATCTTTTCATTTTCACAGGTCTAACTTCATGCCACCCATGAACCCCCCACTGTTAATTTGTTTTTTCATAAAGTTCTTAGAGATTTACATCTTCATTATTTAGATACGGCGATGAAGTCACATAATCTTTCTAAACCTGAACAGGAAGCCCTTACACAACTTAAATCTAACACCAACCTAATTATCACACAGGCTGACAAGGGAGGGGATGTGGTGGTGATGGACTGGGCCAAATATGATCAGGAAGCCAAGAGGCAATTGCACAACAAACAATATTATATGCGGATGCCTCTTGACCCTACTATGGGTTTCAAAAAGCAGATTGACGCCTTTCTTAACTTGGCGGTGGAGGAAGGTATTATTACCACCTCCACATCAAAACATCTGATGGTTAGTGATCCAGAACCACAGTATTTATATTTATTGCCCAAGGTCCATAATTCACTGCAGGACCCTCCAGGTAGACCTGTAGTTTCAGGTAGGGGTTCCCTTACGGAACCCATTTCGGTCTACTTGACTCAATATCTCCGGCCATTACTTAGACATATCAGGACTCGGATTCGGGATACAACAGAGTTTTTACAGATCCTTCAGGATTCTCAACTTGAACCAAGTTGGTTGTTATGTACCTTAGATGTGTCAGCCCTCTATACGAATATTCAACACTGGGCTGGCTTGTTAGCTTTGGAACATTGGCTTACCGTTTCTGAACTCTACTCACCAGGTTTCAATACCTTCTTATTGGGTTTAACTAAGCACGTACTAACCAAAAATGTTTTTTATTATCAGGACAGTTGTTATCTGCAAATGCAGGGGACTGTCATGGGGGCTTCTTTTGCCCCCATATATGCCGATACTTTCATGGCATATTTGGAACAACAACTGATTTATGATCCCCTGCATAATTTATATTTGTCGAAGATTGACATTTGGCGTCGTTATTTGGACTACTGCTGGTTAGTATGGAGAGCTGATGTCGGGTTTCTTAATGAATTCTTGGATTACATTAATAGTAGTAAATGGGGCATTCATTTTACATGCAACTTTGATCTGAACCAGATTACCTTTCTGGATGTTTTGGTTACCAGACAATCTGACCGCACATTAGATACACGGGTATATTGTAAATTCCCGGAATATAATGCTTTGTTGCATGCATCTAGTCATCACCCTCTCCATATTAAGTGCAACATACCTAAATCCCAATTCATGAGAATTAAATGTATTTGTTCTGATTCTGAGACTTATGAACATCAGAGGCATGACCTGGTGGGTAGATTTAAAGCTAGGGGATACAACCCTGGTACAATCACCATGGCTTGTAGGGAAGTATCCGCATTAGAGAGAGAGGATCTGCTGAAGTATAAGGTAAAAACTTCATCTCAGGAGTCCAATATCAGGTTTATTACCACTTATGTGCATAACACTCCTAACCTACTACAAGTTATCCAATGCAATTGAAATATTTTGTTGGGGGATGTTAGACTTGCCAACTTATTACCAGAAAGGTGCCCTTTTGGTTATAGGAGAGGCAGGGCACTGGGCTCCTTGTTTGCTCATCATAAAACTGGGTCCATGGAAGCTCAGCCACTCTCTCAACTGACACTTATGGGGACCCACTGGTTGGGTGTTTTCCATGTGGGCACTGTATTCACTGTGTACGTATGATGAAGACTAAGGAGTTTTCCAGCAGGAATACTGGCCAGGTTTACAATATCAATTTTTTTCCCAATTGCTCTAGTGAGTGGTTGGTTTACCTGGCCACTTGTTCATGTTCTGCATTTTATGTAGGACAAACATCGAGACCTGTGAAATTTCAGATCAGTGAGCACATGAGTGATATCAAAAATAAAAAAGCAACTAGTGCATTGTTCAAGCATGTATTGAATCACCCTACAGTGAATTTCAGATTTACTGTGATTGACAAAGTTATTGGTAAGAAAAATAACAAAGCTGGTTGGCACAATTTACTTAACATGAAAGAAAAAAAGTGCATTATCAAATTGGGGGGATTATTCCCCCCCTGGGCTTAATGAGCAATTGTGACCAATCATTTGGGCTTACCTAATTACTGATTCTTATATAAATGTGTGGCTATATGTGGAAGTTTATATACACTGGCGAAGGCTTGGTATTTGTAGCTGAAACCAGTCTGTTTATATCACAATAAATGACTTTATGCACACTACTTTGGGCTGGCATTTTTCGTTCTTTTTTCTTTGAGTCAGTCACCAGAGGTGTGGATGAGGACAAGGCAATTTATACAGCCTACCTCGATCTGGCCAAGGCCTTTGATACCATTCCCCACTCAGGAGTTATTGATAAACTCACCAAACTAGGCATCAGCCCCTATATCACTAGGTGGGTTGCAAACTGGATCATAGATAGAACCCACAGTGTGAAAGTAGTGGACCAGTCACGAGTGGAGTCCCACAGGGATTGGTCCTGGGTACTCTCCTGTTTGGCATCTACTTCTCAGTAGTCCAGGCCAACATGAAGGGACTCTGGCTGACCATGTTCGCAGACAACTGCAAGCTGGGCACCATTATTAACTCCCCAAGTGATGTAGACATTCTACAGAAAGGCCTCACTGAGACAAATGACTAGTGTCGAAACTATGGCCTTAAGTGTAATTCCAAAAAATACGTCATCATCCCTTTTGGGAAAAAACACAGTTTCCACTAATTACCACATTGATGGGAACCCACTGAACACTGAACAAGTTATAAGAGATCTGGGGACACAGGTCGACAGCAACCTCTGCTTCGACCACCACATTGCTACTGTGGTCAGAAAGTCCTACTATGTGCCACTTCTCATTAGCAAGGGTTTTGCATCCAGGAAGAAAGAGGTCATCATCTCTTTCTACTCTTCCCTCATTAGGTCAATCATTGAGTATAATGCCCCATTTGGCATGTACCTCACTAGACACATGCAACAGCTGGAAAGGCCACAAAACTACCTCACAAAGAGGATCCTAGGCCTTAAACACATGTCCTACATGGGCAGACTCAAAAAACTCCAGCTATTCTCTGTCTCATACCATCTACTAAGAGGCGATCTCTGCTTGACTTACAAAGCCATGTCTGACCCAGCTCTGTCAGAAATGCTACATCTAAAGAAATCCCAATCCCACCACACAACACAATCCAGAGACCTCAATCTCTTTACCACAATCAAGAGAACATGCTAGAGGGACAGGTTCTTAACCCTGAGACTGCCCATGCTCTGGAATAGATTTCCTATACATGTCAAGCAGAGCACCTCACTGGCCCTTTTCAAGAGAAATCTTGATGAGTGGATGAGAAATAGTTCACCCAGGGGATCACTCCAGTGGCTCTGCTTGATAGAGGCACTGGGAACTAACATCAGGCAGCATGATGCCAGGGCACTTCTATGGGCTAGGCTTGTAAAGGTTCCAGGGCCATTAGCCTAGTACACACCTATGAAATTATGAACATACACTGGATATAAAAAGTTTACACACCCCATGTTAAAATATAAGGTTTTGTGATATAAAAAACATGAGACCACAATAAATCATTTCAAAACTTTTCCCACCTTTAATGTGACCTATGACCTCTACAATTCAATTGAAAAAGAAACAAATGTGTTAGGGGACAAAATATAAAAAATAAATAGCGTATAGTAAGCTGATTGCATAAGTGTGCACATCCTTAAACTCATATTTTGTTGAAGCACCTTTTGATTTAATTACAGCATTCAGTCTTCTTGTGTAGCGGTCTATCAGCATAGCACATCCTGACTTGGCAATATTTGCCCACTCTTCCTTTCAAAAGTGCTCCAAATCGGTCAGATTGAGAGGGCATCTCTTGTGCACAACCCTCTTCAGGTCACCCCATAGATTTTCTACTGGATTTACGTCTGGGCTCTGGCTGGGCCATTCCAATACTTCAATTTTCTTCTGGTGAAGCCATTCATTTGTTGATTTGGATGTATGCTTGGGATCATTGACATGTTGAAAGGTGAAATTCCTCTGCATCTCCAGCTTTCTAGCAGACACCTCAAGGTTTTGGACAAAAAATGACTGGTATTTGGAACTGTTCATAATTCCCTCCACCCTGAATAAAGCCCCATTTCCAGTTGAAGAAAAGCAACCCCACCACCATGCTTCACCGTGGGGATGGTGTTCTTTGGTGATGCGAAGTGCTGTTTTTGCTCCAAACATACCTTTTGGAATTGTGGCCAAAAAGTTATAACATTGGTCTCAAACTATAACACATTTTCCCACATGCTTTTGGGAGATTTGGTGTATTGTTTTGCAAATTTTAACCAGGCCTGGATGTTTTTCTATGTAAGAAAAGGGTTTCGTCTTGCAGCCCTACCCCATAGTCCAGATATATGGAGAATACAGGAGATTGTTGTCACATGTAGTACACAACCAGTACTTGCCAGAAATGCCTGCAGCTCCTTCAGTGTTGTTGTAGGTCTCTTGGCAGCCTCCCTGATCAGTTTTTGTCTTGTCTTTTCATCAATTTTGGAGGGACGTCCAGGTCTTTGCAATGTCACTGTTGTCCCATACTTTCTGCACTTTTTGATGACTGTCCTCACTGTGTTCCATGGTATAGCCAATGCTGTGGAATTTTTTTTTACCTTTCTCCTGACTGATACATTTCAACAATGAGATCCCTCCAATGCTTTGTAAGCTCTTTGCGAACCATGGTTTTTGCTGTAACAGGCAACTGAGTAAATGTCAGGAAACTCCTACTAGGACAGCTGAACTTTATTTGGGGTTAATCTGAGTATTTTTAATTGAGAGCAGGTGTGTAACTGGAGTATTTTTTACTACAGCCTAAAGCTAAAAAGATGTCCTAATTTGTACTTAATGAACAGGTTTGCCTTAATATGTCTTGACAGAATTAAGACCAAGGGAGAAATGTGAGATATCTAGATCTGACTATAAGGAAGCTGACAGACCAATCTCCTTCCTACAGTCAGTCCAGCTAAAGTCCTATTATTTAGTTAGTTAGTTAGTTAGTTAGTTAGTTAGTTATTTAGCTAGTTATTTTAAAGAGCTGAGGGAGATCTGTTTTAGACTGTAGGGAACAATCAACCACCAATATTGTTTTTTTTTTGTTTGTTTGGGAGGGGGGCAGAATTTAGAAGGCCGACATTGGGTACTAGATGAACCAGCCACAGCTCTGACTTTCAGAGAGAGCCCCAGCAATTGTAACAACATTGTGCATATCTCAGAGGACCAGTGATATAAATTTCCATCTATATAGCTATCTATATCTATATCTATATGTATATGTGTGTGTGTGTGTGTGTGTGTGTGTGTGTGTGTGTGTGTGTGTGTGTGTGTGTGTGTGTGTGTGTGTGTGTGTGTGTGTGTGTGTGTGTGTGTGTGTGTGTGTGTGTGTGTGTGTGTGTCTGTGTGTGTGTGCATGTGCAGATACACACATGTATATGTATATATAGATAGATACATAGTGTCTACCACTTATTATGCCAACACTTGCTAAGCTTCTCTTTTTGAGGCAATTTCAAATTATACATATTGAAAATGTTTAGTTTACAGTATACAGAAATAAATCAACCATCATGTAAAATGTGTTTGACTAAGATAAAGCCAAACAAGAGTTGGGAACGTTAAAGTCAAGGCAATATTCCATAATGACAATTTCTGAAAATATGGCATTATTATTATTATCTGTAAAAATATATCCTGTCAGGTCTGAGTATATCTTTCTAAAGCTCATGCATATATAGCTGTTCAAATGGAATACAGTGATGCCACAGCATAAGTTATTCTGATTCAGTATATCACATGGTTCAGAATAATATAAAAGTGGTTAAACGTATATGCATATGATTAGCTTGTGATGTTCCTTTTCTAAATGTTATTCTATGACAACAGCCTAGTCATTGTCACCCCCCACCTCACCCCTCCTCAAGGAGCAGATGGAACACTAAATACATGAGCTGTAATTTTAAATAACCTAAAGTCTGAAATGAAGTTCCAACATATAGTACACTTACTGCATTAGAAACATTCTTTGCAAACAGCATAATTAGACTATATACATTTGGAAACATTTAATGTTAGTGACATAGTGTTAGTTCATGTTCTTGTTTAGTTTGCATTTCTGTCCCATAAATACTACTTTTTCTGCACCATTTTTTGTGTGTTGCAGGCCTGCTTGCATACATGTACATATATTATATCATTCTTAACTCTCCACTAGCTGCGTGGAGTTTAAGAATGCCTGTAAGCTTGTCTTGAGGGTTTTACAGTAACTGCTGCAAGATCATGTCATAAGTAATGACTTTGTACAAATTAACATTTCATGATACAACTTGCTGGAAATCCCTTCACAAACAGTACAGAATATTTTAAAATTGGCTAAAAACTTTTCAGTGCTTGTAAGTTCTTTTGATATTCACCCCAAAGTTTGAAAACTGTGACTGACATGTCAATGAGCTATACCTGACACATCTTCCCTCACCTAATTTCAACAACTGACAGAAAACAAAACAAACAAAAACAGCATGAATCTTTTATGAAGACACTGGTCTTTACCTTCTACAGCCTGCTTCTTCAAAATTCTTTTCTAATGCATTGCCTGCCATAGTGAACGTGATGCGAAAAATGTTAAAGAAATTCTGCAGTGTGTTAAAGGAGAACAACATTCATACTTAGCAGGGAACATAATTTTAGGAAATGCTTTGGTCTGCATTGATAAATTTTAACTGCTAGCTTTCCATCAAGAAGAGGGAATTAAGAGGAACAGCAAGAAACAATAGTTAACTAACATACCCTTAAGGCAATATTAACAGCTGCCAGATGGTCAGACATCTGAAATGAATATTAAGCATTGCTGCAGAAAGCATGTTGCAATAAGCAGCTAATAAAATTAGCCACTGAGACACCAAGACAATCCATCTCTTTATGTTGAGGAGCCTAAATGAATACTTGGTGATAAAATTAAAGAACATATTGCTCATATCAAGCATAAGACAACAGAGTTTGTTTCTTGAACTAATAAATTAATACACATAAGTCAGTTGTTCAGTATTGCACACTGGATGTCTGGATATAGCACATATTAGTGCAAGACAGGGTGATTATAACAGCAAATTTCTTATAATGGTGTCCAAAGACGTTTTTCTAATATGTAAGTACCATGAAGTCTCAATAGCAGATTCTCGCTGAAAACAAAGCCGTATGCTAATCATATCAGAAAAATAGTGCTATGTTCCTTTAAGGGTATAAATAGAGCAAACTGTGTCTTTTAATCTGTGCAGGCCATATGCTGTTTGAACTAATAATGAGTGCTGGTTTTAACAGTCAAATAAACATTTGACTGATGAAAAGCTTTACTGTATAAGAAAGCATTTTTATTTTAGACCTTCCATTGTTTCTGGGTTATTCAAGTAACTAAATATTGTTCTTGTTAACTCACTTAAATTAAGTTATTTATTTTTTTATACTGCACAAGAATAATCTATGTGAAAATTCAGATAAATTGTTTAATGAACAAACATGGTGTTGCACATACCTTTCATCCTTTTAGAACAAGAAATCTGGACAAAGCCATAAATAATGGGGGAACAAAGGCCCAAAAATAGGGACCATTTTTAAATATTGTTTTTACAAACAGAAAGTTAATACAATAACAGGTTTTGCATCAGCATGCATTTTCTTAATGGAATGAAGTCTGAAATTCAAATGCCTATCATTATTTTCCGACTTTATTTCTCAATGCTTTGCTAATGATTTAGCAGAAAAATTTTATGAGGACCAGTACCAAAAATATGAGGAAAATATGGACATTGTGTAAACATCTGTACAGTTGAGAGGTATGTCACTCACTGTAGCAATACGTGTTAAAGTATACAATGAATGGATGATGCTTGTGATTAAAAAAAAAACATGCACAGTATAGAATTATGTTTACAACAATCAATAAAAGTAAGTTACACAGATTGTATAGCTTTCCAATATAATTATCAAGGAAATGTCAGCCTTTTATTCCACAGAAGCCATTAATACCAACCTAGGTAGAACAATTTTATATCACGTTTCTCTTTAAAAATCATCATGCACTACTAATATTTCTGGTAGTTTCATAATAAAACATTGTTCATTTATTGTATTAATGCTTAATAACAGACTGCTGCATTTGTTTTAAATTGCAAATATTACTTTGCTGCGTATATTATTGTGCATGCAGATTTGTTTTTGTTCAAATATCACTTCGGGATTAAACATGACTCAAAATGTGATCTAATATATCTTGTTATTTATTTGTTTATTTATTTATTTATTTATTTATTTATTTATTTATTTATTCTTTCTGATGCCCAATATTGCCTTTTCTTTGAATGTAATTATTTGGAGGAAGATAATGCTTTGCTTTTAAATAGGAATATTCACAATTTTCCTTTCCAAATATAGAAGTGATAATTCCATTAAACTGCTGCCACTCACACTAACATGTCAAGTAGTATTAAATTCTTTGTTCATGTATATAACTTGGAGCAGACAATTGTCAACCAGGTGCATGCAGGAAACTGTCTTGGGAAACAGGATTTAAGTAAGAGCAAATATGCATGCTGTGATTACATATATGGCCCGATTCCAAAAGGCTAAGTGTCTCACTCTGTTGTAAGCCTGCTTTATAGGTAGACATTAGACTGGAATCAGTCACTTATATGAAGAACAAGTCTTTTGGAATTCGGGCAGGGCTGCAGTGGAGTAGTTCACACCAAAAACAAGTCTTTTGGATTTGGCCCATATCCTGTGGATTTGTACCATACAATTAAAAGTTATTAATCATTTTATATATATATATATATATATATATATATATATATATATATATATATATATATATATGGGTCTACTTTGATTCACTGAAAACTCATTTCACTGAATTTCAAAACAAATCACGCCAAATCGCTGAAAGCTCAAATTACTGAAAACTCATTTCACTGAATCACATTTCACTGAATGTAAGCACTGTTGGGCATATAAAATGTATATGCCCTTTTCACTACTGTAGTGCGATCCTGGAGTTAGTATATATAGTTAGGGGGGGCACAGACCCCCACATTGGAGGGGTGTGGGGGTGTAGCCCCCCAGCTACTTAGCTTTTATATTTATGAATCTCATTTCACTGAAAACTAACAATATTAACTGACTGCACCCAACCCCCCCCCAATTATATATACTAACTCCAGGATTGCACTATAGTGGGGAAAAGGGCATATATGATTTATTTGCCTATCAGTACTTATATTCCATGAAATGTGATTCAGTGAAATGAGTTTTCAGTGATTTGAGCTTTCAGCAATTTGGTGAGAGTTTTTTTGAAATTCACTGAGATGAGTTTTCAATGAATCAAAGTAGACCCATATATATATATATATATATATATATATATATATATATATATATACGGATTCACTTCTTAATTTCAAAATTACAAAATCCCAAAGTTCAATATATCAAACTTACAATCCCGAGATCTTGTAATCTTGAAATTAAGAAAAAAAAGAAAAAAAAAAGAAAAACACATCAAAAACATGTTTTTGCAGGGGGGCAAGCTGCCCTCCACCCCACACCCCCTGCAACGTAAATATACTAACTCCGAGATTGCTCTCCAGTGCAGAGAACGGTAATGTTTCCATTCCACATTGTATAGCAATCTGCATTACCATTCTCTGCACTGTAGAACAATCTCAGAGTTAGTATATTTAAGTTGCAAGGGGTGTGTGGGGTGCAGGGGGGCTTGCTTCCAACAAAAACATGTTTTTGGTGTATTTTTCTATTTTTTTTTTCTTTTTTTCTTAATTTCGAGATTACAAGATCTCGGGATCATAAGTTCACTATATTGAACTTCGTGATTTTGTAATTTCTAAATTAAGAAGTGAGCATATATATATATATATATATATATATATATATATATATATATATATATATATATATATATATATATATACACTAATAGAAGCATAAACTTTGTTCCAGCAATGGTCTGGCACCCCATTTGAGATAGTATAAAGTGGTATCTATGTTATGAAGTTTAAAGCTTTATATTATAGTAGCTTTTTCAGTACTCCACATGATACACATCACTGTGCACTTTGGATGAGAATAGCCACTCCATTAAGGGAGTGTATGAAACTCATTTTGGGATGGAATTGTAAACACTCAATGGCAAATCAACAACTTTGACACTGATAATGCATTGAAAAGAAGGGACAAAAATGATGATGACTGGAACATTTTCACATTACATTTATCAAATATATGAAAGAGACAGCTCTTATTGGCAGTTTAATAGTTTTAGACTAAGTTTTCAGAGCAATTATTGTCTAACCCCAGTGTATTTTTTGATTTCTCTACTGTTGTACAATTCCAGCTCATTATTTAGTCATATTTCTGTTGTTTGAAATAACTTTTCAGAAAGGAATTATAAAATGGACACTTCATAGTTTATAAAGGTGGTGCCTCATAGATTTCATATGGAAAAATGTTAACTAGGTGTTGAAAACTAGCACAGTTTTAGTTGCCATTTATCAGAATATATACAGACTCATAACCTTGGAAGTTGTTAATATGTTGGGAATAGCTTTTAAGAATGCTTAATATCAGTCTGTTATGAATTCTGATGGATCCCTTTCACATTTCTATACTGGAAGGTAATTTGTATTTATTGTTGCAAAATCAGTGATAGTTCCATAACCCACAAATCCATAGATTATTAAAAATTTGGGTTCTACATATCATGAAAGGACTAAGACATGAACATTTGCTAAAATGTGCATTTTTCTTTCATTTGTTGATCTCATTTTGTTGAACAGAGATACCAATAATTATTTGTTTCTTTTGTATTGGATAGTTTGAGTAATGCACATACTGTTTCTGAGCAACATTTGGCCAAAAGAACAGGAAAATGCCATGCTTTTTTTGTAATAAGGATTGACATAACATAGAAGAGGAAGCGTGCAATGTTTCCAGGACATGGCCATGCTGGATGCTTATTCGGAGGATGAAAGTGAAATGGTTTATGTGGAAAAGAGCTTGATATTTAAAATATAGGACTGCATGGTTGAAGCATATGAAAAGAAATAGACTATAATAATGGAGTACAGGTTTGAAAATGATGCTCCTTCCTGGGAGAGGCAAAAAGATGTCACAAATGGTAGTGCGGCATATGGGATGGTGGATCAAAGTCATCAGTAATCAAATGCTGCATATTTATAGAAGGTTGTGTTACATCAAATCGGGGGCAGAAGGATCTAAGAAACAGAAAAGGCTGCATGAAGGCTGGAGTCAGAACTGGAAAGAATAGCCACTATTGCTGTTCAACAGAAGATGCACTACATGGAGACAGCCAAAAAGGAAGCTGGTTTAGGAAGTGAATAGGGTCATCTGGGTCCCTGGATACAACAGCCACCACCTGCTCTGCCTTTCCTTAGACACACTGAAAGCATAAAGTTGTAAAAATGATTGAGTATTAATGCATTATTGTCATAATACTAATGGGTACAAGACCTGACAAATAGGCCTCATGCAGGAAAGGTGCTACTGGAGGACAGCTTGAGATAAACTTTGGTGGATGTCCATCCCTTGTTAAATGAAGAGAGGAAACACATCCTCAAGATTAGGTTTTGTAGACCAATGAGTGTATATATACCTTTAAGAATCTATCCAAGGGCTTGCACCAAAGTATAAATACTGAGTACGTGCGATCCTGACGGCCATTTTGTAGTTAGCTGCTGATATGTGAACATGTATGTATGTAAGCTTTGTGTGTTAGTTCGTTCATATTTAAAGATGCTGTTATCCATTCTGATGTATTTCGATGTATTAAAGCATCTGAATAAAACCCCAAGCCTTCTTGTTATATGTGTTAGAGACAAACGAGTGACAGGTTTATTATGAAAGCGGCATCTGTTGCAAACTGTGCAACAGAAACTAATATGATTTAAGTAAATGTCTACAATGCTGAAGAATATATCAAATTTATTAGAGGAACAGGGATAAGAATGAATGACAAGACTGGATACCTTTGTTTGAAGTTGTGGCATTTGGAATGCAGAGTAGGAAAATATTCTTTTGTCCTGTAGTTTTTAGTTTTATTTTGGTACTTAGGAATAAACATTCATTTTCTGTCGAATGCAGCCCTACAAATGATACAGACTGAGAGAAGAACTATATGGGAAAACAGTCGGATAACCAAATGTCATGTTAATCAAGTAGAAGAAAATAAGCAGAAAAAATAAATAAACTATACTAAAACGGGGCATGTGACAAAATAATGAAGTGCTTTATTGTGCTGATTATACTCTGATGTTCCAAAAAAGACAAACCAGTTACTAGCCAGAGTGCTGTGGGTTCCAACCTTAACAAATGTTAAACAACCCATGCTTAAGTTGTTAAGGTTAGGTGTCCTGCTCAGAAGTAAAATCTGCATGTACTGACAAGCAAATGATAGAGACAGAGCAAAAGGTTTGTTTCTGCCTGCGGTCTGTACCCTTAATGTGTCTGTAACATCCTTAAAAAAAAAAAGAAAAAAAAATCATAGAAAATTATTAGCATAACAGGATGTGTTCATCTGCATAATGTGAAGGATACAAACTCTGAAACTCAAATGTATGTCATTGTTTAGTGATTTCAAGCCTCAGTGCTTTGTCTGAAAACCACAGATTTCATGAGGAACAGACCAAAAATATGAAGCAATAATCTGGACATTCTGTGAAAATCTTAACAGTGGAAAGGCATTAAAGGTAAGTGTAAATATAACAGACAGCATCATACTCACTTTCTGACAGCATCCGTTAAGTGTTTTACAACTTTGAAATCTGATAAAACAATTAACAATTTTTTCCCTGTAGCTAATAGTACATGGAGCAGATAAAGCTCCTTGCACTAAAAGAATTATGATTGTCTCACTGATCATAATCCTGGATTATGTGTTATCACCATGGATGGCAAGATTCACCTCTCGAGCTTTACGCACAAGGTAAACTTCTTGGTATCCATTTCCCAATCACATAATAAGCAGGTTATGATCACTGAGCCGCTCATAATCCTCTATATTATGATTGCTATGTGGTATGGAAAAAAGGCAATATTTATCATTGAATATTATTGGCAACAATATTTATTTCAGAACTGAAAGACTAAGACAAAATGGAAAAAGAAGATTTTCTGTGGAAAAGCAACTCGAGACATACCTCCCTGGACTATATCAAGAGAGACATGACTGAACTCACTGTATATGTGGCAGGTATGTCCCTAGCATTAAGCAACATTCTACAGTCACCCAGAATGATGCCTCAATACAAACAGAAAATTATTGACTTTAACAACTGGCTTAGTTTCTAGTGTCATTCCAGGGGCATCTTATACCTGACAGCCTGGGAAGATATGATCAACAGACCATGATGCTTTGCTACAGATGGCCTGCATCTGTATCACTTGGGCTTCAGGCTTTTGGCAAAGGCCCTTGCCTCCCCCATTGTGCCTTTTTTATGAAAAGCCATGCGGTCAATACTACCTGCATAAAAATTTCAAAAAAACGCAAATTGAAGGTCATGCTGCTAAATGCAAGGAGTCTAAACATGAAACTGCAATCATTGTAAGCATTCTTAACCCTGGAAGATGCTGACATTTGTGCAGTCCCAGAAACCTGGCTCCAAGCTGCGGAGAGTACCCCAGCCTTACCTGGTTACTCATCCTATCATACATTCAGACCCCAAACTGTGGGCGGCAAAGCCAAAGGAGGTGGGAGTTTTAATATATATTAAAGACATGCATACCTCCAGGCTGGTCATACAGTATGACGCACAAGAGACACTCCAGGTGCAGTTAACCATTGAAAACACCCCTATACAAATTGTAGCTAGTAACAGGCCCCCAAATTTGATTCAAGATGCCCACTCCACCTATCTGGACCATTTCAGATCTATCAAGATTCAACCCTTTACCGTGATCCTGGGTGACTTTAATTAAACATCCATAGACTGGAAAAACTACTCATGCCAGAACACAAATACCCAGAGATTCCTTAATTTTATCAATGCAAATGCCCTGGAACAGCTAGTCAATACCCTCACAAGAGGTTATAATAACTTGGACTTGGTATTAACTAACATGAGTAACCACTGTAGCACCCCTACAGTATCATCATCCCTGGTAAGATCACACTATAAAGCAGTCACTTTCGAAGTCACCATCTCCCCTGACCCCCATCTAGCTAGGGTCAAAAAAAAAAACTCTCTAAAGCTGATTACATCCTTCTGAGGGATGGTATAAACAGCTTCACAGCCTCCTCCCCCACTGTAGGAACTGGCACCAATGTCCAAATCTGCACCAAAGTACTATACAAGCATTTATATAGACGCATGGAATCAGGAGTACCTGACAGGACAAAATCATCCTCCGCAAGGAAGTGTAAACCTGTTTGGTGGACATCTGCAATAAATAAACTATATAACAAAAGAACAAAAATTGCTGTCCAGAACAAAGAAGGAGCAGGTGCCCAGTTGTACACAATCTACCTTTAGCCTGAACAAGCAAATGAGAGCACTAGTGAAATCCTCTAAAGCCAGCTTCGAGTCCAAATTGGCCACATCTACTAGAGACAATCATAAAGCCTTTGATGCCCGTGAACTGGCCCAGTAATCAAGAAGACTCAATCCTCACCACTAGCACCAATGAGGGTCATCCACATTGAGAGTATAACAAGTGCACACACAGTAATGTACAATTTCCCTTAAGAGCACACAGAGATCACAGTCAGTCTGGGGCTGGTTTCTCCCTTTCTTTCCAGATCCCCAATAAGACTCCCCACTGGCACAGCTATAGGGTTCAGATCTCAGCCGAGTGGCCAAGCCAAAACCTCCAGCACCCTCTCTGTCCAACCAGTGCTTCGTGTCCCTGCCCAAGTAGCTGACCCACATACACTTTGAGATTTGATTTATATACAGACACACAGATATTCCTGGGGAAGGCTGGAAAAGATTCACTAGCTATGTCCCCTTCTGCCCAGACTATACAGTAGTACCAGCTGCCACAAACCACCCTTATCAGCTACTATAAAGGCCCTTACCAAAGGGTGTCCAATTCTACTGTGGAATGTAAATTATCCAATTGGTAAGTGTGACTAAGACTTGAAGGCTATTTAGGAGTTGCCTATACAGTGTCACCAAATACATGCAAGTACTCTTAAGAGCTTAAATATCTCAACACACAAACAAGCCACAGTTAAAAGGTTTAAAATATTTAATAATATATAATAAAAACACAAGACACTACTCGTCAATTCAACACAGTGATAATGGAGAGTTCAGAGATCACAGGAAAATACTTTAAAACAATATTGTATGATAGTCTCACATAAATATATAAAACAGATAGACTAATCTGGCTATATTCCTATCTGTCACTAAAAGAAACTATGTTCTAAATTCTACTTGCAAGGCAAAGTGCTGGTGAGCTGATGTATTCAGGTTCAGAACAAAATACAAAATGCTATTCTTTCTTTCTGTCCTTAAATTGATAATACACAGTACTGCTGAGTCATTGCAGATTACATAATTCTCGTCTCTTCTCTGATTTAGTTCCCTGGCTAATAGAGCTCAAAGTTTAACATTTCTTTGATCTGCACCTGCCAGGAAGCCACAGCAATAAAATACACTTTACATGTGAAACCTAATAATTAGCTCTGTCTTAGCACAATAGAAAGAATGTCTATCTCAGACATCCTGTATTTGAGCTTGAGATCAAACACAGTCATAAAATCATTATTTATCAGCTTTCTTCCAGCAGGGTGCACTGTGGTTACATTTTTGGAAGCTTCAGAACATAACATGGTTTTCTTACATTTGTTACACAAGTCTGTGGATCATATTAATATATACAGTGACATAGAATTATTTACAAAATTCTATCTAGCTAGGCTGGAAGCTTTCACAATCCTCCACCCCCCAGAGAACTCAAGCTAGTTTTTTAAGTGCCCCTTGAGAAACATTACTTGAGAGGGTTAGGTCTATCTGGGTATGCCTTACCCTATTCCCTGTCTTGAGAGCCCAACTGTGTTGGCATTGCTAATCCCACTATGGTGCTGCACTGACATATCATATGCTTGCAACCCTAGGCTCCACCTTAGCAACTTGGCATTTTGCTGGCTGGCTGGATGTAACTATGTTAGGGGAACGTGATCTGTAACTACAGTGAATTTCCTTCCATACAGATAAGACTGAAGTTTCTGTACTGCCCACATAGCTAGACATTCCTTTTCTGCAGCTGCATAGCATTCCTCCCTGGGTTGGAGCCTATGACTGAGATAAACCACAGGGTGCTCTTCTCCCTCTGAAGAAATCTGGCTAAGTACAGCCCCCACCTCATGGCTTGAAGCATCCACCTGCACAACAAATTCTTTGCTGTAATCTGGACTGGCTAACACAGGGGGTCCTCCAAAAGCTTCTTTAAGCTTCTGGAATGCCTGCTCACATGCTGTGGTCCACACTACCTTATCTGGCCTATTTTTCCTTGTCAAGTCTGTAAGGGGAGCAGTTATGGTGCTATACCTGGGGACAAAATTTCTGTAGTACCCTGCTGTCCCTAAAAATGCACCCACCTGCTTTTTGGTAACAGGTGCAGGTCATGCTTGAATGGCTTCCAGTTTGGCAGGTTCTGGCCTGATCTTACCATTCCCCCACTCTATGTCCCATGTAGGAGGCCTCTGCCATAGCCACCTGACATTTGCTGGGCTTAATGGTCAACCCTGCTCTAGATAGCAATATCATCAAGGTAAGCAAGGGCAAACCCTTCTGCTCCTGCTAGGATATGATCTCACCATCTCTGGAAAGTCGCTGGGGTATTTCTCATCCCAAAGGGCATCTTTGTGAACTCATACAAGCCAAAAGGAATCACAAAAGCTGATCTCTGTCTAGCACTGGGAGTCAATGGTACCTGCCAGTAACTCTTGGTAAGATAAATGGTGGTAAGATCCCCACCTGCTCTAGGGCTTCATCTGTCCTAGGCATGGGGTAAGCATCTAACTCTGTGTGATTATTTAATTTCCTGTAGTTCACACAGAACCTAGTGCTGCCATCCTTCTTTGGCACCAGCACCAATGGCAAGGCCAAGGGACTGTAGTACTCCTGAATTACCCCTAGTTCCAACATTTCCTGTATCTACTCCTTCATGGTCTCTTTGACTTTCTCAGGCACCCTATAAGCAGCCTGCCTAAAAGGCCTTTGGGGTCCTGTATCCGCCTGGTGCTGCACCAGGTGGGTGCACCCTGGTTTCCTAGTAAACATGTCCCCAAACTCCTGTAACACTGCTTGGATTTCTTGAACCTGGATAGGAGATAACTGCTGGGACATTGCTACCCCTTCCACTGAGGTGTCAGTTCAAGTCTCCCTGAGGAGATCAGTCAACAGATCTCCCTCAGACTCCTCCTGCAATCCACTGCAAATACTCATCAGAATAGCCTCCCTATCACGGTAAGGTTTCATCATGTTAACATGGTATAATTTTGCTCCTGCCTCCTTCTTAGCATTTCCACCATGTAGTTAACTTTACTGACCTTCCTTACCACCTTGTTGGGTCTCTCCCAAGCTGCTTGCAGCTTGTTGTGTCTGACAGGAATGAGAACCATTACCTGCTGCCCTACAGCATACTCTCTAGCTTGAGCATTCCTGTCATACCAGACCTTTTTTCTGCCGTTAGGCTTCTGCTGGGTACTACTGGGCCAAGCCCATGAGTTCCCTGAGCCTTGTCCTGAGGTTTGGAACATATGCCACAACCAACTCCTTCCCACTCATCATGAATTAAATCTAGAGGTCCCCTCACCCAATGCCCTTACAGCAACTCAAAAGGTGAAAAACCCATGGATTCCTGGGGAACCTCTTTCTAAGAAAACAACAGATGGGGCAAATATTTGTCCCACTCCCTCTTAAACTGGTCTACAAATGCCCATAGCATGGACTTGAGTGTAGAGTTTAACCTATCAACAAGACCATTAGTCTGGGCATGGTAGGGGTGGTCTTTAGGTGCTTCACCCCACAGTAGTTGCACAAACAAGCCAGCAGGTCTGACATGAAATTGGCACCTCTGCCAGTCAGTATTTCTTTTGGGAAACCTACCTTGCTGAACATATCTAACAAAGCATGTGGCACCTTTTCTGCCTCAATGGAGCACAAAGCCACTGCCTCAAGGAATCTTGTAGCATAATCTACTACCATTAAGATATACTTTTTCCCTGTGGAGCTTAGGGTACTCAGAGGCCCCACAATATCCATAGCTACCCACGGAAATGGCTCCTCAATCACAGGCAATGGCATCAAAGAAGCTTTCACCTTGTCTGCTGCCTTGCCTACTGCACTACCCTGTTACATCACTGGAAATCCCAGGTCAATAGAAGTTATGCATAATATGTCTTTTTGACATTTTATGCCCACATGACCTGCAAAGGGAATATCATGGGCTGTGGCTAGAAGTGCCAGATTGTAGGCTCTAGGCACTACCAACTGCGGTATTCTCTCACCTTCTATCTCTCTCTCAGGGGTCCACTCTCTATACAGTGACCATTTGTCCCAGTATACAGAATCCCCCTTCCCTTGAGAATCAGGTGCCTCACTAGCTACCTGACTCAGGCCTTGTGATGTAGGGTCTGAGAGCTGAGCCTATCTTAACTCTTTCTTTGTAACCCTTCCCAGCTACCCTTTCACAAGAAGTCTTGTATCCCCTGACAGCGGTGCCTCACTGTCAGCCTGGGTACTACTACTCACCTCTGCCTTTGCAGTCACTCTGTCCAAGGGAACATCAGTACTCACAAGCAGCTGTGGCTCACCTTCAGTCTCATTGCAACAGGTTAGCTCACTCCCTGAAGTAAACATCTCACCAGTCCTGGCTGCAAGTATGAGGTATGTCTGGGTCTCCCCCAGGCTACCAGACCCACATTATTGCCTCTCAGCCTGACTACGTGTAACTACATAAACACATGGTACTGCCTCATCAAAATTCTTTCCTATCTGGATATCTCCAGGATGGTAGTTAGGTATCCCAGTTGTCTCAAGACAACCTACTATTGGCATTTTGTCATTCCGACTTACTGGCTCTCTCAACTTTTGTTCCCCACCTTGCCTGTGTGGACATCTATATGCCACATGGCCCTACTGGTTGCATTTAAACCATTTAACCCTAGATCCTGAATGTATACCTGGACTAGTGGCTTCCCCTGCTACTGGCAGATTCTGTTGGGGCAGGCTGGGATGCCCACCATGGGTTTTGTTTGACCCATGAGCAGCACTGGGTGTCCCTTTCCTGTACAGGGATGCCCTGCTTGCTAGGTATAGCTCTCCCTTATTTCCCAACTCATCTGAAGTAGCACATATTCTATCAGCTAACTAGATCCTCGTGTCCTCAGGCAAAGTGCTAAGAGATTATTCCCTTACCAAAAGATCTGCCAGCTCTTCATAAGAGGTGACCTGACATCCACTCACCCACCTATGAAAATAAGTGCTTAGTTCAGCAACATATTCACACACACTTTCATCTGCCTTGCATCTATGCTTACAAAACTTTTTTGTATAAGCTTCAGGTGTTAGCTTAAAACATTCTAGCAAACAATTCTTTACAACATTATAGTTTAAAAAATCATGATCAGATGTTTTGGACAACACAGTTACAGCTTTACCATGGAGTAAGGGGGTCAGGAACCATACCCATAGCCTTTGGTCAATATCATACTGTTTACATACCCTCTCAAACATATGAATGAAACTATCAAAATTATCCCCTTCTGTAAACTGTGGAAGAAATTTACTGATATTTTGTGCTTCTGGGGTCCGATTACTCCCTTCCCCATTACCTGCATGACTCTGGAAAACAGTCATCATCATCTCCTTTTCATGTTGCCTCTGCCTCTCCTTCTCTTCAGCTTCCATGCATAGCAGTTTGTCATTCTCCTCAGCCTGCAGACATCGCCGTTTCTCATTTTCCTCAGTCTCTATACACCGCAGTCTCTCTACTGCTTCTATTTCCAGCCACTTGGCCTCCACCTCAAGTCTCTTTAACTCTAGTTGAATTTTTAAGTCCTCTGTAGAAAGGTTGAGCTGTCAATTCTCTGAGTGCTGTACATCTCCACTGCCAGTCTGATCATCCTACTGATTGCTATTCTCTGATGCAGCTGTGACCAAAGCTGCAATCATGTCTGCTTTAGTCAGGTTTCCATGCACTGGTCCTTTAGCCTGGCACATCTCAGCCAACTGGCTCTTTGCCAGCTTGCCATACTCCTCTGCTGACATACTTGCTTGCTTTCCCTGACTGACTAAGCTAGCAAAAGAAATAAAACAATTGTGATCTGAACTCTGAATGTTCACTGCATCCCTTATTTAGAGTACAAAAACACCTTTAGTGATCACTGTATACAGGCTACAGGAATTCACTATCCACACCACTACAAGCCAATTAATATGCGATGTGGCTAACTTTCCACTATCAACAATTAATATTTGATGTGGATATCCTAAAACTGCCAAACAATTAATATGTGACACCCGTGCACTAGCCCAGTAATCAAGGAGCCTCAATCCTCACCACTAGCACCAGTGAGGGGCATCCACATTGGGAGGATAACAAGTACACACACAATAAAGTACAATTTCCCTTAAGAGCACACAGAGACATGGCCTTAAGCTGAATGCCAAAAAATGCATCATCATCCCCTTTGGGAAGAGTGATGTCCCCACATTCTATCACATTAATAACAATGTCCTAAGTACACAATCAGTAGTGAGGGATTTGGGTAACCAGTTTGATAGCAACCAGACTTTTGACCACCACTTCCGTTGTACAGAAAGCTTTCTACATGGCCCATCTCATAAGTAAGAGTATCTCATCCAGGGACAAAGAGGTCATAACATCCCTGTATTCTTCTCTTATAAGTCCAATTATTGAGTACAATGCCCCCTTTGGCATGTACCTCGCAAAGCACATGCAGTAGCAGGAGAGACCACAGTGGTTCCTCACCAGGTGAATCCAGGGCCTCAAACATCTTCCCTACACAGAAAGGCTAAAAGCTCTGTCCATCTACTCAGTTTGATACAGACTCCTCAACGGTGACCTCTGTCTGGCATAAAAAACAATCTGATACCCGCCTTGATGGGACTGCTGCATATCTGTAAGTCAAACTCTACTCGAGCAACCTGTACGCGCGACCTCAACCTCATCTGTGATACCAACAGGTCTTGTTGTCAGGACAGATCTGTGTCCCAGAGATTCCCCCATCTGTGGAATAGACTCCCTCTCCACATCAAGCAGAGTACCTCATTATCCCTTTTTAAGCGCAACCTGGATAATTGGATGTGAAACAGAAAATACACCTCTGGGATTCCACCTGAGTCCCTGCTGGACAGGGGCTTTGGGGCTGACTTGTTTAACCATGGGCTAAACTCTTGGCTAGACGTATAAGGGCCTCAGGGCCAATAGCCTAGTAACCTCTTATGATAACTATGATCCTATGAAAGTGAAATTTCCATAGCTGGGATTGTGTACATCCAAGATGAAGAAGAATATGAAGGATACGAAAAGCATGCAAAATGACTTTTGTGGGACGAAGCTCAGTGGGAGACCTGTGACAACAAAGTTAGAAGTTTAGTGTTTGGAGAAGGAAGAGGAAGCACTATGGCAGAGGGAGGATGATAATGGTATGGGGGATGACCAGAAGGAAAGAGGCGATTTTGTAGAACTGCGGGTCCAGAATGCCAAGTGATGCTATTACACATAATCAACAGTTCCCATACTAGAATAAAAAGAGTACAGGGATCTCCGTAGTAAAAGAAGTGAATTCCTTGGCATTTTTTAACAGGAAAAGTAGCAGATAGATCACGTCATTATCTCTGCTTGTACCAGGGCTTCTGTCTCCATTAAGGCCCCCAAAAAAGTATTCACTCTTAAGACAGAAACTGGGGGTTTAAGGGTGTTAGCGGCCACCCATATAAATGTAATTCACCAAGAAAACTCTCCAATCTCTTTCAGAATTTTACAGTAGCAATGTCTGTCGCATGTCATTAATTGCATAACATTGTAAGAGCTACATAAATCCCCTGGTGAAGACCAATGTTCTGCGTTAATGCCAGGAAATTATGGTAGAACAGGATGAATGAGTTAAAGGCAGTAGTAGAAAAGGAGACATAAAAGAACTGGAGTTTGGTCGAAGAAAAACACCTCAAAATCCATACAAGAGGAAATTAAAAGAAAAAAAAATGAAGCTGTATTAATATTTGAAATATTCCAGAGGCAGGAATAAGGAAATGACTTCCAAGAATAAAAAATAAAAGTAAACAGAGATGAAGTAAAATAAAGACTAAAAGTTTAAATATAAATAGTCTGTTGCCAGAGAAAACTAACATGGCATATTTGGCATATTCGAGTTTAATGAAATATAACAGCAGTATCATTTTTGTGGTGTGAGATACGAAACTTAAGAGAGAAAGTACAAATCTTTAAAAGTTAATGGGTATCTGGGCAAGGAATTATTTTTTTTATTATTTTAATTCTAGGCATTAGACACAGGGCTAGCCACCTGTTTTTGTGAACATTGAATAAAGGTGATTTGGTCATTGTTGATGTGACATCTCAGCTCTATGTACAAAATGTAAAAATGGGGTTTATTCTACTGCTGCATTAGAGAGTGACAGAGAAGAATATGTAACATAAAGTACTTAATGAAAATAGAGCATTAGTTTTAGATTTAGATGATAAAAGAGTGACTGTGCCGAATTGGAAAGTCGTATTCAGGGTTGTTAAATTGCGTAACAGGTGCACAGTGTCCTAGGCTGTGTGCCCATGAGTGAGCAGTATCCAGGAAGGTTACAATATTTGCTGAGCGCCCTGCACACTGTCATAAGCTGTGCACCAGTGAATGTGTATTATTTATGGAAGTTACATTTAAAAATACACAAAGTGCCAGATTGTGATTATGTGACTAGGTCAAATTCAGGGTTGTTAAATTAGATAAAGCATGCACAGTGTCCTTGCTGGCATGAATGGGCACTACTCAAGGAGGTCACATTATTTGTAGAATGCACAGTGTAACAAGCTGTCCATTTGTAAGTATTGCATTTAAAGGGTACACCCTGTCCAAGGCCGTGTACCTGTGAGTGTGTAATATTCACGTAAGTTGCATCAAAGGGTGCACATTGTAACGGGCTGTTTTTATATAATTTTTCCATATTCGGGTAGTCTAAGTTACTTAACTAATTAATGCTGACAGCACTGTTCACATGTTGTGTTAATGTCACCTACAGCAATACTTTTAGGTTCATAGGTGTGTACTAGGCTAATGGCCCTGGAGCCTTTACAAGCGTAGCCCATAGGATTACCCTGACATCGTGTCACCCAACCTTAGTTCCTAGTGCCTCTGTCGAGTAGAGCCACTGGAGTGATCCCCGGAGTGAATTTTGTATTTCCCATCCACTCATCAAGATTTCTCTTGAAGAGGGCCAGTGAGGTGCTCTGATTGACATATATGAGAAGTCTATTCCATAGCATGGGCAGTCTCTGGGTTATGAACCTGTCCCTCCAGCATGTTCTGTTGATTCTGGTAATGAGGCTGAGGTCTCTGGAGCATGTGGTGTGGAGGGATTGGGATTTCTTTAGATGTAGCATTTCTAACAGAGCTGGGTCAGACATGGCTTTGTAAGTCAAGCAGAGATCATCTCTACGTAGGCAATATGAGACAGAGAATAGTTGGAGTTTTTTGAATCTGTCCATATAGGACAAGTGTTTAAGGCCTAGGTCATTTGTTGTCTAAGTTCTCCTGTTCAAAACAAGAGACTTGAAAGGCAGACACCACAACACTTTTTCAGCTATAACTTAATCTCAGTACCAAATTTGCAGCATTTAATGCTGCAACAAAGTATATTAAATGTGAGAAAAATGAATTCAGCTGAATAAGAAATTCAGACCGCTGCCCTTCTTGTCCAGTTGCAATGATTTTCTTAAATTTATTCATGTATTCGTTCATTCGTTCATTCTCCTTTTCATTTCATCTGTAAGCTATTGCTCTCCAGCTTTCAAGCAGTCTGGAATGTGGCACCTAATTAACTGATAGCATAAAATGTTAATTAGTTAAAGGGTCCGTAGTGTCACAGACCATATGTGTCTCTGAGTGGACAGTATTCAGAGAGTTTACATTATTTGAAGGATGTATAGCATCACAGGATGCACATCTGTCAGTAAGATGTGTTCAGGGAGGTTATATTATTTTAAATGGTACACAGCATTACTGTCCCTCTGTCTTAGCAGTCAGTATTTAAAACTATATAGTGTTACTGTCCATATCTGTGTGCAAGTGGATAATGTGCTTGAAGAGAGCAGACCACATATATGCTCAAGTTGGTAGAAGAAATAGCATGAAAGCTGCTTGAGCAATAATAAATGTGCAAAGCACTGCAGCATTGTGAACCCTGTACTGCTATAGTACCTCCATACTCTCATAGACATTTGAGAGCAGACTGCACACTATCCCATGCAGGAGGTGGATTTTCTCAGTGTGCATCATTGCTGTTAATGCTGCGCACAGAGATAAGCAATCTAGTATAGAAAGAAAGTGTATTGCATTATGCTTCGTAAGCGTGGCTGCATACTATTGCTCATTACCATCTCTGTGTAGTCAGGTTGATGCAGTAAATGTATGGGATTTCACTGGTTTTACAGGGCTGCTTTGACTTATACTGCTGTAAATACAAATGGTGTCAGTGGGAGTGGTTAGGATGCCATTGTGCTAGTATAGTAGTGGCAGCATGGAAATTTAATCTGCAGATGACTATATTTTGGAGAGGTCATGGGGGTTCGCATATGCTACTTGCACAGCAGCAACATAAGCTCACCTTTTCTGTTGTACCTTCGAAAATAAGAGTTAGGACATATTTGAAAGACAATTTGGTATGTACTTTAACTTTCTGTAAGTGACATCAGCACTCATACCATTTGGTATGCAGTGATTTCTCTAAGTGATATTAGAACTCTTTTTCATGCAGTGCAGTTCATTTGTTTACAAACTGAATGACATCTGCCTACTTGGTGGTACATGGTAACAGGTATATGGATACTTACAATAAAAGAGATACTGAAATGCAGATAGACCAAGATTCAGAAATGTTGCCACTAATGGCAAGCCCTTTTAAATGCTGTGGGTAGCCATTTCTGATTTTTAGATCAGTGTACCATAGTGCCTACCTCAAAGAGCTACAGCATCATGGCAGACTGTATCTCCATCCTACCCCAAATGCTAATGAGGCATTCTGGGGGAGAAACATGTGTTTTTCAGCCATGAGGTGTCCCCTGGAAATGCTTGCAATAAATGATTCACTGAACGACTTGGCTGTGTAAAATACTACAAGCAGCTATGTTATTTAACTTGGTCAAAACCTCATTATCAGCTATTTTTCACAAAGGTAGAGATCACATTAGAGGCAAGTGTTAGGGAGTTTAGAGGACAGGCTGCATTGCAATGTATAAGTGTGTCTGTATGTAGGTGGATGCATGTGTGGGTGTAGGCAGTGGTATGAGTAGTGACCGTTGAATGAATGCACGTGTTTGAGAGGGTGGGGGGAAATCCATACCTCTCAATTTCCCTACAATAATTAGTAGTGGATATAATATAGAGGACAGGACAATAGACTCAAGGAAAAAAATGTGAAATATTATTGAAATCCTGTAGAAAATTTAAAAAATACAACAGGTAATGCAGCATGAAAGACATGTGGGGGACACTGGACAGGGAGACTATGGAAGAACATTGTAATTCACTTACAAAGATAAGCAATGCTACTAGATGACACTTGGACGTTTTTCTAAATAATGCTCTAATACTTTTTAAACTTAATAGAAAACGGGTCTAGCATACTAATGAATTTCCTGAACAATAACAATATTGATAGGGTTGCCACCTTTTCAAATGCCCAAAGTGGGACATTTTTTGTAGAAACATAAGATTTTGCAGGGCAAAACATACTCACAGCAAGTACAAATGAAAGCACTTCACTTTTTTTTGCCAAAATAAAACCTTATTCTTGTAGCATTTGAGTTGCTTATTCTGTTTCTTATAACATTTAGGTGTTTCAGATACAAAATAACTGTTTTATGCAACTATTAAAGAAAATATAGGAAATATTTTTGTCCTAAAATCTCAGGACATTTGCCATTTTTTCAATTTTTTTGCAGGACACAACTGCCCAAAGAGGGACTGTCCCTCGCAAAGTGGAACAGGTGGTAACCCTAAATATTGAAACTATTGTATGTCTTTATTGACTCTAATCATTCATGATTAATGAGAGACTGTGTCAAACTAAAAGGCAGCATCAGGGAAATTCTGTAAACATAGGGACAGGTAAAAAGTATGGTGGTGTGTGTGTGCGTGCGTGCGTGTGTGTGTGTGTGTGTGTGTGTGTGTGTGTGTGTGTGTGTGTGTGTGTGTGTGTGTGTGTCTGTGTGCATTTGGCTGTGTCTTGTTTGTGGAAAAACTGAATAATGATGTGCCTGTGCTAACACAGTGCATATAATGCCAGCAGTGATTGCAACAAGGGCAGCACAAACGGGCCTGTTAATGCTTGCAGTATTTAATGACTGATTCAGAGACATGCAAATTAGCCTGCTAATGAGGTCTTTCTTCATTGTGCCTAATATGTCTCTCAATCACTAGTTTCCTTGATCCCAAAAGCTGGCTCTTTTTGCCACAGCCTTACCTCTCCTGACCAGCTTGCCCTTAAATCCTTCCCCTAGTCAACAAAAATCTTTCACAAGCACTATAATTTTAAAACAGATATACCCAGCTCCAAAATTCAAATTAAAATAATAACATTGCTTTAAAAATGCTACTGACTAAAAAACATCAGCATCTGCAAACTTATCCAGCAGTAAAGCTTTATTTAAATCATCTAGTTCAATAGCAGTGGTTTGCTACTTCATTTGAAACTTAGCACAAAGGACTAAAGTGATTGGTTCTTTAACTAGCTTCATCCTATAGTCCAAGGTTTGAGTCTCTCAGTTTCCATTTGCCTAATGGGATGTTTAACCTCATGATTCTCTTGACCAGTGCCTGAAATCAGTCCCAATGCATCACTTCACTGCCCAAACAAACAAGGAAGCAAAAAAACACAATAAGCATATTTTAAATTTGATTGATGTTTTCAGCTCTTTTCACTTTTAATTAAGCTGCTATGCCAAAAACACAATATCTTCGGGATTTCTCTACAGTTTGACTATCCAGTTAGACTTTCTTGACTCTCTGAAAGACAAACACCATCTCAGACAGCTCAGTAAGTGCATTAAAGTAAGTGATTAGTAGGTGGGAAGATTCACCATATACCTCTCCCCCTTTACCTTTATACACTAACACCATGTTCTGATAACCATGACTTGTGACATAAGTCCTTCAAAAGCTACATGCAATGAAACAACAGCTGACTGTAGCACAGAGAGAAAGAATAAGAAAATCAACTAAACATTTAATCAGAAGTGAACCCAAAGAAAAATAACAAAAAATGACACCACCAGCCAATAAAACAGTCCAAGCTTTAGTAAACTATTATACACTAAGCACTTTCACTCAATAACATCCTGGGCTCCCTCAGAGTGTATAGCTACAAACAGTCAACACATTTAAATACAAGCAAATCACATGATCTAATAACTTAGCCTTAAAATAATATCACATAAAAACTTTTCCTAATCTTAAAATGTTAAAATGTATTATTTAAAACACATTAAATAATACTGGGGAGCTGCTAATAACATACTTTTTTAAAAAAAAGTGGTTCACCTAGGAAGCAGATAAAACACCTGCAGAGCACCTGTAGACAAGGTGTCTTCAAAAGTACAAAGTTAAAAACAATACACTGTTGAAATTTTTGCTTTCTATTTTTGCTTCCTATCATGCAAGTTTACTTAGCTGTGTTGTATGGCAGTTAGCATGGCTCCCCAGCACCTAAAGGCAGGACTCGGAAAGCCAGTAACTGAAAACAGATACATTCAATTAATTCTGTTGGGCACTGCGCAAAAATGCCAAATAGTATTGTGCAGTGGTTAACACAGACAACATAAGATTAAGTAAGAAATTATGGAAATGACATGTAACTAGTCTTGTTGCAGCAGCTCTAAGTAGATGGCTGGAGTACAAATGGTCCTGGGTTCTAATGCAGGGTGTGCAACTTACTTTTACTGTTGCGATAGTGCAGTTTATAGCAATGAACTGATAAACAGACAAATATTATTTCAGCACACTTGTGGCAACAAGTGTAAGTGTAAGACTGCCATACACATGGTCTTGGGTTCTACTACAGGACATTCCGTGCATTTTTACTGTTGTTCCACTTCCCATTATATTCACTCTTACTTATAACACTAGATACAGGAGCTGATATGAATTATATGCATGAGGGATAAGACACCCTTATTTTGTTTTCAGATGTATGAATGAGAGTATACTGTCTACTACATTTCTGTAAGTATAATTCTGCTATCTTTACTTCCATGATCTTCACAATCACTTAACACACATACACAACTGGATCTATATCCAACAACCTTGAAAGGGTCACACACATACATGTGTAACACCTCAAACTGTCACCTGTATTTATAAATGATTCCTGACTATGTCTGAGCAGCACTTTTCCTGTGGCAAAGATGGAAAATCAATGCTGTGGAAGAAAATGTTTTGTCCCTTATGTCTAAGTTTGAATTCCACACTGTAAAAATTAAATTTATCAGTGTATAAAGGCAAAAATAAATGTTTCAGGTCATGACATTTATGCACCCAGTGCATGTCCGCAAACTTAACTCATCTAACAGTTACCTCCCAACTTCCAATGTATACTTCCAAGCTACATCACCAGACACCCATCAAACTAAGGCCAAGTGTAAGATTAACCTTACAGTTTCAAGTATTTATTTCCTGCCTGCTTGGTACTGTTGCACTCTGCTTAATATCTCACAAACGCTGTTGCCACTGTTCCACAGGTTTGCACACTTCCAGTAAACGCGGTAACTGGAATTGGCGAGAAAGCATCAGTTGTCATTGCTCTAGTTAGGGTTTTAGACATGTCTGGCATTAGAGGGAAGACGCCAGTTTAGGGCACAGTGGAGGGGTGTCCACGAGTCCAGAATATTTATTTGACTTGTGGTAAATCGCCACAGCCAAAAGATTCTGCAAAAGTACTATTTTGGCACCCAGTACAGGTCTGAGGCATGGAATAGTTTGTCTTAGGCTGTATCCAGTGCTACTGGAATCCTACACACTTAAGAGCAGTGTAGTCATCATTTTAGTGACCTACACAGGCATAAAAGGGATACTCTCAACCATTGGTTGAGTGAAGTTGAGACTGCAGACATCCCACAGCTGTGTAAGCATGATAATAAGAGAGTGCTTGTAATAGTTAGAAAGAAAAATATAGCCAGGACTGGCATGCATAATGCTCTCTTCTTTTCTGTTCTTTCCCCAGTTAATGCCAAATGTGAGTTCAGTAGACACGCTTATGTTACTCGATTGGAGAGACTGAGGAAAGCAAGTGGTATGTATGCAGCACAAGAGAAATATTATCATAACTTTAAAAGTTAAATATAGATTTTTTTTTATATATTTTTATACAGTTGTAGCAAATTGAGAATGCATATCCTAACTGTAAAAGTATGCATGCTTTACTCTGTAACACAAACTAATGTTAGGACTCAGATATTAGACTGTAGTCAAAGGTTGTGTGTTCAAATACCATGAAACACAACTATACAATACTGCATTTCTTGAATAATATTTACAATAAATTAAACTCTATACAAGTGACACAAATGCCCTGATATTAACTGTAACCTGTATAAATGGAACACACATATGTGCAATATATGCACATTTCAAGGCTTACTCTCATTAATCTGTAGTTATAGTGTGTATTTGTTAGGACATATACTTAAATGTCATACTTCAGATAAAATAGTTGTAAACTTGTGTTAATGCATTGTATGTCACATATGATGCTACTAATTTTATCTCTTTTTTTCCTCTCACCCTAACCGTTATATTTTTTTATTTTCTATGATGTGTCGTCAAAATGTCTCTATGTCATCCATCTGTACCAAATTACTAAATGCTACACAGTATAGTGAGGTAGGCCTGCCCCCTTGGATCAGCTTGCTCTGGCTCTACTGGCTCCAGCACCAAAGTCCAGCCGACCTGGCAACGGTGTCTCTGCTGCCCCTGCACTACCTCTGCCCTCAGGTAGTACTGCCCTAGCAGCTGGTGCATCGGTATGCTCCGGGAGCTGTGGCAGTGGTAGTGATTTCATCAACCACCAGGAAAATGCCAGGGTTGGTGTGTAGGATTGTGCACCGCACCATTGGTATACACTAAGCCAGATGGAGAGGTTGCTCTCCCACATGGTCCATAGGTAGAGAAGATGTCAAGCACTCCAGTCAACAGTGGAGTAAGGGGACAGTGTTGACAGTTCAGTGGGTGAGGACTCGATTCTCACTGTCTCCAAGTCTGACAGGCATGAGACTGTGTTGACCCCTCCCTTACCCCAGTCATGTCCCACAAAAACAAAAAAAATATCATCCCATACATAACTCTTCATTTTGCACGTCTTCTTGACAAACTTGATTTGGTCCAACTGGCTATACAACATGATTACGTTGCTTTCACATCTCTTTCTGGAGGCGGCAGCTCAAATTCAGCTAATATCATCTGAATATTATTAGGTTTTCCTGTTGACGAAATGGATTGCCATCGTTGTTACCTACATCCCCCCTGCACATTCCTGTATATCTTTCCCTATGTTAGTCACCCTGCTTGCTCCCCATTTCACCACTTTCCTATCTACCCCATTTTAACACTTATAATCTGATCAAAAAATAGAATCACACACAGTACACATAAGTAGCAGAAAATGTGCTATGCCAGCACACACAACACGTGTACTATACAGAATTAATGTCACAGCATTATCAGACTGTTTATTAAAAGTATTAGATATACCTGGTTTCGAGCTCAGTGTCATCAGGGCTCAAAAAGAAATATGCTAATGCATTTACTCCTGCTGCCACAGAGTCAGCTAAGGAGCAGGTGTGTTTCATACACACAATACTAACTCTCAGAATTTTAGCAATTTGACTCGCTTTTGCATGCTGCTTAACTACATGCAAACAGGCAAAATAATAGAAATGTATATCTTGCATGCACAAACGCTTTACTAACCATTGAGCAAACTTGCTGCTCATTGCTGTGCTATGTGAAGTCAAATTTAGCATGTATTAGTGCTGTTTACTGTCCATTTTACTCTTTATGCCATGAAACTACATTTTACAGTCTGTTTACCGGGATAGTCCATTGGGCCAAGAAGAGCCCATTTTCAATGGAGTCCAGGGGAGAAAAGCTCAATAGAGTCCCTGGGCGAAAAGCTCCATCAGAAATTATACAAATATGAAAAGTGCAAAACAAATGAGTAACATAGCAGTAGAACACAGACATTCTGTAGATGTAAGAACATTATACAGATGTAGGACCTTGTGCAATTTGGAAAAATCAATGACAAATGAGCAATACAGTGTAATAATACGTATTAGATTCATAGGTTCATAGGTAGGTACTAGGCTATCAGCCCTGGGGCCTATACAAGCCCAGCCAAAAAGGTACCCTGGCTTTAGCCACCCAAGAAAATTATTTTCCTGTGCCACTGTTGAGTAGAGCCACAGAGGTGATCCCAGGGGTGAATTTCCTATTTTCCATCCAATCATCAAGATTTTTCTTGAAGAGTGCTAATGAGGAACTTTGTTTGGTATAGATAGGTAGTTCATTCCAAAGTATGGGAAGTCTCTGGGACAGGAATCTATCCCTCCGGCATGTTCTGTTTATTGTGCTGACAAGGTTTAGGTCCCTGGAGCTTGGAGGGATTGGGATTTCTTTAAGTGGAGCATGTCCAACAGCTCTGGGTTTGACATAGCTTTGTATGTTAGGCAGAGATCATCTCTGAGTAGGCGATATGCGACGGAGTAAAGCTGAAGTTTTTTTGAGACGGTCTGCATAGGGCATCTGTTTGAGGCTGGTAATCCTCTTTGTGAGGTATTTCTGTGGCCTTTCCAGTTGTTGTAGATGTCTTGTGAGGTACATATGAAAAGGGGCATTGTACTCTATAATGGGTCTAATGAGTGATGAGTAGAGGGGAACAATTACCTCTTGTTTTTTGGATGAGAAAACTTGTGTGACGAGGTGTGCCACGTAGAAAGATTTCCTGACTACTGTGGCGATGCGATTATCAAAGGATAGACTACTGTCCACCTGTGTCCCAAGGTCTCTTATCACACTTTCGGTGTTAAGTATACTACCACCTATATTGTAGTTCATGGGTACAGAGTTTTTACCAAAGGGGATGACAATGCACTTTTTGGCATTAAGCTTGAGGCCATAGCTTTGACACCGAGCATCTGTCTCAGTGAGGTCCTTTTGTAGGATGTCCACATCATTAGGAGTTTCGATTATGGCTCCTAGTTTGCAGTCATCTGCGAACTTCATTAGCCAAAGACCTTCTCTGTTAGCCTGTACTTCAGAGAAGTGGATACCAAACAGGAGAGGACCCAGGACTGAACCCTGTGGTACTCCACTTGTCACTGGTCTGAAATCGGATTTGGAGTCTGGTATTTTCACAGTGTGGGTTCTGTCAGGGAGCCAGTTGGCAACCCATCTTGTGACATAGGGATTTATACCTAGTTTAGTGAGTTTATCTATAATTCCAGTGTGGGGGATGGTGTCGAAAGCCTTGGTAAAATCTAGATAGACTGTGTGAACCACCTTACCCTCGTCTACGGCTTTGGTGACTGCTTCAAAGACGTCTGTCAGGTTTATGAGACATGATCTGCCTTTTACAAACCCAAACTGGGTGGGTTCCAGAGTTTGGAGATTACCAATGTCTTTGTTTATAAGTTACATGATGATACATTACATAGCCTTGCAGACCAGGCTCGTCAGACTAATGGGGCGGTAGTTCCCGGGGTCTGTGGTGGCTCCCCCTTGTGGAGTGGGATAACAGTTGCTGTGAGCCATTCAGCAGGCACAAAGCCTGAGGCAAGGCTATGATTGAACATGGTACTTAGGTGGGGTGCCAGTTCATTCTGTAGTTCATGTAGAATGCAGCCTAGGATGTTGTCTGGTCCCATGGATGCTGTGTTCTTGGCTTTGGAGAGTGTGGTTTTTACCTGTGCAGCCATGATTACAGGAACTTTGCATTCTTCCAGCATAGAGATGGGCCCTTTAGGGGGTGAGAGGGGGGTAAAGTTAGCACTGAACCTATCTGCCAGGATGTTGGCAATATCAGTTGGGTCTGTATATTCAGTGTCATTGTGCTGTAACTCAGAGCAGATCTGAGTGTTGCTATTAAGATTCTTGACATAGCTATAGAACGCTTTGTGGTTGTCCTTAGAATCAGTGGTGATTTTATTTTTGTAACTAGCTTTGGAGGATTTTATCATGGATCGCAGCTTCTTACTGAGGCTGACCAGGGAGCTCCTCCACTCATGGAATTTTACTCTCTTTTGCAACAGTTTCTTTCTTCTGTTGTACAGTTTGTTTATGGCAGGGGACCACCAGATTGGCTTCCTTTTTTTGGAGGATTGCATCTTCATTCTGTTTGGGATAGCATGATCCATGCACTCGTGTAAGTGCTTATAAAATGCAATCGTGTAGGATTCAGTAGTCGTAACTGTACTGTGCATCTGCATGGGTGTCATGAAGTTCACCACTTCTGTCTTAAGAAGCATGAAGTTGGCTTTGGAGAAGTTTTTTACCATGGTTTCCTTAATGGGGGCTGGGGGTAGGATGTGGATATCTAGGGTGATTAACTTATGGTCGGATCGGACCAATGAGGCATTGACTTCAGGTGTGGAACACTCATGTTGGTAATGACTAGATCTAGGATATTGTTGCCCTTGGTGGGGGTGTGGATAAGTTGATCCAGGGCACTGGAGTTTATGAATTCCAGAAAGCGTTGAGAGAAGGAGTTGGTACATAAGTAGTTTTCCAAGTTAATGGTGGGGTAGTTGAAATCACCCATTATTAGGGTGTTTGGTTGAACCCTAATATTTTCCAGTACATCAAGAAAAGAGGAGTGGGAATCCTGGGGCATGGTGGGGGATCTGTAGCAAGCTACAATTTGGACTGCAGTTTTGCCCAGAGTTAGTTGCACTTGGATAACTTCAGATGCATTATGCTGAGCAACTAGCCTGAAGGTGTGGATATCCTTAATGAATATGGACACACCTCCACCTTTAGTGTTCCGGTCCAGGTTACATGGCCGAAAAGTGTGGTATGAGTTATAGCCTGCTAGTGCAGGGGTGCTCTCTGGAGCTTTGAACCAGGTCTCAGTCACTGCACAGATATCGATGTTCTCCATTTTAAGGAGTGCCTCGAGTGAGTTCATTTTGAGATTTAGACTTCTAGCATTGAGTAGCATCACCCTCAGTTTTTGCTTGCCTGTTCCTGTTACAGTTGTGAATTTGTCATTTGAACCTTGCCTAAAAAGGCACTATAGGGGTGGCAAGAACCTTAGCCAGTATCCGGAATCCCAGGAGTGACAGGTGCAGGCCATCTCTGGCAAAGCATTGTGGTCTGTCGACCATGTCATCCCAGGCAGACAGATACTGGATCCCTTTAGAATGACACCAGAGGCCTAGCCAATTGTTGAAGTCAATCATGTTGTTCTTGTACTGCGGTATTGTTCTGGGTGATGGCAGAATGCTACTCAGGGCTAGGGTCATACCTGCCTGGGCTACAAGATCGGAGAGCTCTTCCATGTCTCTTTTCATGTAGTCCAGGGAGGTATGTCTCAGGTCGTTCATACCAACATGGACAATGACAGAGTCATATTTGTACTTGTTGTGGAGTGACCTGAGTGCATGGGTTATGTGGTGGATTCTGGCACCCAACAGGCAGCTGACAGTAACATTCTCCTTGTTTAGCCTGGTGATTGGGACATCAGTGTGCCTGACTATAAAGTCACCTGTGACTAGTGTGTTGGGTACACTGTTTTGCCTTATTGGCTGTGGTTGGGTGGCACACTGAGTCTGCGGGCTATGTGTCATTTGGGTTGTGTTGGGGGGGTGGAGGTTGCTTGCATTTCTGCTTTGGAGGTCTCTGTTGCTTGAGCAAATTATTATTGAGAGCCTCCGTGAATGTTTTTGTGTTGTTTTGCCTTATTGGCTGTGGTTGAGTGGCACACTGAGTCTGCGGGCTATGTGTCATTTGGGTTGTGTTGGGGGGGGTGGAGATTGCTTACATTTCTACTTTGGAGGTCTCTGTTGCTTGATCAGATTATTACTGAAAGCCTCAGTGAATGTTTTTGTGTTTCTATGTGTGGATTTTAATGGTGTAGATTTAGTGAGACTATGTGATGAGTGTGGTGTGGTGCAAGTGTTTACTGTCTCCTCTTGACTGTCAGTTTCAGTCTTGGTTGGAGAGAGCTTTACCTCCAGTTTGGCTAGATAAGTGCATCTCTCACAGGTTGTAGTGCTGGGTGGTAGGAGGAGAGGGTTGTCTGTGTACATGAGGCAATTTCTACATTGCCCCAAGATGCCCAGATTCATCAGATAGACAGGAGAGAACACTGGGAGCTGACCCTTGGACATGCCTGAATAAAAAAAATATTTTCCTCTAGATAAGTGAGGAAAGTGAGTACAAGAGCTGTTTTTCTGTAAGCAACTGAAGAAAGTAAGTACTAAAACTGTTTTCCTCTAGGTAATGAGGAAGGTTGAGTGCTGCAGTAATTAGTAGCTTATTTAGTGCTTACAAGACATTCTGAACAAGTGCTGATCACGAATAAGCAAATTCAAGTGCTAAAACTAAGAATCTTTATCTGGACTAAACTAGTTACAGGAAAGGAGGGAAACAAGTTCAAATGTGGGCTTTTAAATCAGAAAGTTGAGAAAGATGGAAAAACTGCCCAAACGGCCAATAGCTACAATTTCTGGGCCAGAACCACTCCTTATGTTAGAGATAGGTTACCTAGTGCTTACCACTCCCACTGATCAGCTAGAAGGCTTCCCTCCAACACATAAAGCATTGGGGGGCTCAGAAGCTTACATACAGTCCTGGATACAGCAAATCTGAATCTGGACTACACTAGTTACAGGAAAGGTAGGAAACAGGCTTAGATTTTTTTTATACAGAAAAGTAGCTAAAACAGCAGTAAAAACAATTCAAATGCAGTGCAAGCTAGCACACTTGAGTTTATAGCAATGTTAGACCAAACAGTTTAAAAAATGCAATTAAATTAAAAATGACTAAAAACAAGTGCAGAAGGAGTCTATTAGGTAGAACGAGGTAAAGAGATGGGACTGGGGGGAGTGTCCCAGATCAAATCTACAGTGGGGGCGGGCAACTGCAAAAGCATCCAAATTTAAACAAGAAGACAGGGATAGGGAGGGTGGATAGGGGAAACCAACACCTTCAGCAGAGATCTGAAAAACTATACAGTGAAGCAAAAATAACAGTGCACAACTCTGAAGTCAGCCAGCAATGATATAAAATTAGTCAAGCAACAATTAACAGTACACAACTCTGAAGTGCCAGAAAAATATACTTAGCTCTGTATATCTCCAGATAGCTTGAAGAGCACACTGTCAGGACACAGGAAGGCTACAGCAATGATATGCTTTTTTTACAGTAAAAAAAAAATAAGAAAATTAACATATTAGAAAGATTGTTGGTACATATTTACAAATATTTACAAATGTGTTTGTGCAGCCATGTACTCTCCCTGCATGCACTACAACCCTGGTGTCTCCAGTACTTTTTTTGCAAATATGTCAACTACACTACATAAATTAATATCAAATGTGTGATATGCAATTCACATAAATCTGGTAACATGCAGAACTAGAACTATCTTAACAGTTGAACATGTCTGCACATCCATCAACTGACCCTGGGGACTTTTGACCCATAAGCTTAGCCAGCCTTGTCTACAAGGCTATGGAAAAATTCATCATTGACCTTATCCACAGAGACATAGGTGACCTTCAGCACTTTTGAACCAATCCATATTGGTTTTGTCACTGGTAGATCTTGCTTATTAAACCTAGTGTACTTATTTGATAATGTCCCCAAAGCTCTGGATGAGGGAAAACAGGACATACTGCCTATCTTGATTTAGCCAAGGGCTTTTTCACAATTCCCCATTTGGGTATGATAGAGAAACTCTTCCATCTGCTGATTAACCCATACATTATTAGATGGTTATCCATCTGGCTCACCAACAGAACACAGACACTGTCAACGTTGGGGATTCCAAGTCCACCAGTATACCAGTTACCAGTGGAATATCACAAGGATCTGTGATGGGCCCTCTACTGTTTGGAAACTATTTCTCTGAAACCCAGGTGAAAGTAGATGGCCTGTGGCTTACCAAGTTTGCAGATGACTACCAACCAGGCACAATCATATAGAGTCCCACAATGATGTTAACATATTACAGAATGGCCTGATACAGACAAATGATTGGTGCCAAACTCACAGACTGAAACCAAATGCAAGAAAATGCCTCATCGTCACATTTGGCAAAAAAGCATTCATGCTAATTATATTATACAAAGCACCCCTGTTCAAACTCAGTGGTGCAAGACTTGAGAACACAGGTTGATATCAATCTAAACTTCAGTCACTATGTGTCCATAGTGGTAAGACACACATTCTACATTGCCCACCTCATAACTAAGGGCCTTGAATCCAAAAACAGGGAGGTCATAGCTCTGCTGTATTCAACCCTTATCAGTCCACTAATTGAGTGCAATGCTCCCTTCTCTATGTACCTCACCAGACACCTCCAGCAACTGGAAAGACCACAGAGGTTTCTAACCAAGAGAATCCAGGGCATCCAAAACATGATATGGATGGAAAGACTGAAAGCCCTGTCACCGTACTCAGTATCATACAGGCTGTTGAGAGGCAACCTGGGCCTGGCCTACAGAACAGTCCCAGACTCTGCCCTAATGTAAATGCTGTAAATGTAACAAGAGTAACTTGCTCCAGGGATCTCATCCTAGCCTGTGACAAACAGAACATGCTGGAGAGGCAGATATATCTCCCACCAATTGCCTCTCTTCTGTATTAGGCTCCCACTGCATGTGAAGCAGTGGTACTAAATGACCCTATTCAAATACAAACTTGACAACTGAATGGGTGATTATAAATTCACCCCAGTGGTGGCACCTATGTCCCTCATGGACAAGGGCATTCAGTGCTGATCACAAAATTGCTCTGCTAACAATGAATATCTAACTATTGGGTTTTTAAATGGCTAGGCTTGTAAAGGCACTAGGGCCATTAGCCTAGTAACCTTCTAAGAACATATGAAGCTATGAAACTATGCAGGCCTCCCATCATATTCTCTCCTACCCTACATCCAGTGCTGATGTCATGCACTATAAGTTGTCCTGCAGCCTTGTAAAAATCAGACTTGTGCCATGACACTTGCATACATTATTGACTTCTGTAGTTTGTGTACCTTAGATAGGTAGGGGTTATGTTCTCACTGCAGTCAACTGTGTGTGTGTGTGTGTGTGTGTGTGTGTGTGTGTGTGTGTGTGTGTGTGTGTGTGTGTGTGTGTGTATGTGTGTGTGCACTTGCTTGATATTAGAGAGAGGCTTTTACACCAGCATGTGGGACACTGCTATTACCATAGTCTCCTCACCAGAAACTGCTGTCATCAGCTATATCTGATTTGTGGATGTGCAATACTTTCACCAGGGCAGGGTCAGAGACTTGGTGGTAGGCCAGGCATAAGTCAACTCATCCTATATGATACAAATTACAGTGGCACAGATTTCAGTGTATCCACATACACCATGGCATGGTTTGTAAACCCTGTGTTTTCTTGGAGAGAAACCCCTGTGGTCTCTTAAGCTTCTGCATGTGTCTGGTGAGGTACTTGCAAAAGAGAGCATTACACTCTATATTAGTGTTCTGATGAGGTTCAAATATAGTTCTGTAATATAAGCCTCAAATCTAAATACGATGGCATGATTTATGATGTGCCCAACATAGGCTTTCAATACCATTGTGGACACTTTGTGGTCGAAGTTCAGATTGCTATGTATGTGTATTCCCAGTGCTTGCATCACTGGATTTCAACATAGCAGGACTGTTGTTAATGCTGTAACTAACAGAGAATTCCATCTTGCAGAAGGACAAAATAGCACATTTTTACATTTATTTGTAGGCCATGTGGCTATGTCACCAATCATTTGATTTTGTTAGCCCCTACTGTAGTATGTTATCATCATAGGTGGACTCAGCGATTGCACCTAGTATGCCAGAATCAACAAACGTGGCAAGCCAAAGGCAGTATATTTTAGCCTGAACTGTCCAGAAATAGATGCTGAACAGTAAAGGGCCAGGCACAGATCTCTGAGCTATTCTAGTGGTGACAGCTGTAAAGGTCGATTCACCAGTTTTCACAATATGTGTTCTGTCAAGTGAGCCAAGTGGTTACCCATCTAGTGACGTAAGGTTTAATCCCCAGCTTGAGAGTTTCTCAATGATACTTGCATGGGGGATTGTGTTCAAACCCTAAGTCAGATCAGGATAGCCAATATGCACTGTTTAACCTTCATCCAGGCCTATCACCCAGAATCAATGGGCTGTGACAACATCACAGATCACCTATCACATGACTCATCACATACACCTTCCTGGCATGGTTGAATACACACACCAATACACCCTCCACACAGACTATGTTCCTGTAGAAGGGTGTATATCAGCATGCATCCATCTAAGTTGGGGGGACAGTACCCAATGCATGCATATATAGACATATCCTGACTGTCCTCATCTATGAGGAAGACCAACATATCATCATTGATCTTTTCTAAATGGACTCGAGTAATATCCTGGCTGTGTGCAACAGACGTGTGAGTTGTTAATGCTACATCATGTCAAAGAGTTCATCAAGGGCATGCATTTGAATTGACAAGCCCAAGGCATTTGACACTGTCAGATGTGGTCATAAACACCTATATCCCCAAGTGGGTAGACCACTGTATCACATATGTGGCAGATAAATATGTTCAAATATGTGGCATGACCTATATCTATGGTCCAGTAATCAGTTCCTTACATCAGAGCTGTCTGACAGACCCTTTCCTGTCCATTATTTAAGTGACAGACATCACAGAAGACATACCCATCCTGTACAGCTGTCTGAAGGACTACAGATTGTAGGCAATCATTGACTCCAACTGTGATATTAGTATAATACAGACAGTATCAACACACACCAAAGATTGCTGCCACAGCCATGACAACACCTGCACTGGCACAAAAACATGGGGGGATTTGTTACGTCAGTAAAACAGACACACAACCCTACTATAGTGTAAAAATCACACCCTGTAATAAGACCAGTAGGTATGTAACCTGTGTCCTGGAGTAGATAGTAAGTGGAACCTCCACCAGCATGTGGTCACAGTGCTGACTACTTCCTGGTATGTAACACAACTACTCAGTATGTTACACCAGGTGCATGTGTGCTACCTGTTCCAGTGATGCAAACAGTATATACATAGCTGTTTGACCATATTAATGGCATGGCTAGCATTTGTGACTGTATGGATTGTGTCATATATATCTGCCATGCACACCAGTCAACTAGTCTATATAGATCATAATGTCACATACAAGTAAAGCAGTGTCCCTCTTAACACCTCCAACAGATGTTACAGTGCCACGACATTGGGCATGATTACCCTCATATAGTGCAGACATGTCATAATAGTTGTACAAGTGTTTTTTTTATGTAAAATCATCTCTGATTACTCTAAATCACATATGTTATGTCAGAGCCACAGGATTACTGGTGGTATTATTCTGATATTGTCCATGATTGTGCCTGCTTCTCATTGTCCGTGAGTCTTTACCTGTGTCCCACTTGCTCGAGACCTCTGCAAGGTTACAGTCGTCTTCAGGCATAACAGTTTGGACAGCTTCATAGTATGCATCCTACCCCAATTGTATATCACATCCATGATAGATGTCTTCTGTATTATTCATGTAAGGATGCTTATCTCACACAGACAACTTCCCCATTGTTATATCATCTTGTGTGACAGTCACATAATAAAGATTTTCACCGTGCAATCTCTACTGTACCATATTGATACAACTGTCTTCCATTGACATGCCTTCATCTGCTGTACATTAGGTTGTTTCACCTGTCCTTTCCCCCCCTGTGCTCATTTCTACAATTCATCTGTGTGTCCCTATTCAATATACACACTTCCCCTGAATGTTTATTTTTCATGGCAGTCCATGTACCCTTACAGATCATTTGCACAACTTTGGTACAGAATGCCAGGAATGGGATTTCACAATACTCTGCACTGTATACATTGTCCTGTACCATGTTTGGACCATATACATAACTATCATGCCTCTCAGCTGTCCAGATTTTCACAGAATGTCCAGATTTTGTCCTTATATTTTTTTTTGTGTGTTTCTTATACATCCTGTGGTTTTCTGCCATATCATTGGGATAATCTCAGGACTGTCGTCATGCAATAATTGCATACATTTGAGTTTCAGGCTTCAAATCCTTCAGAAACTCTATCTTCTCACACCCCCTTGTTGTTGTAGCACATTTCTAGGTTTAAAAAAGCAAATATGCAAAATGTGTCCCTATGTCTCGATCATTGCCCCATTATGTTGTGATTTGTCCAGATTTCTTGCACTAAGAGATTGAGAGCTATGAAAAATATTATGTTAATCCCTGCTTGACTTACAAAGCCATGCATGACCCAGCCTTGTTAGAAATGTTACACCTAAAGAAATCCCAATCCCTCTGCACCACATGCTCCAGGGACCTCAACCTCATTACCACAATCAACAGAACATGCTGGAGGGACAGGTTCATGACTCCGAGACTGCCCATGTTCTGGAATAGACTTCCCATACATGTCAAGCAGAGCACCTCACTGGCACTTTACAAGAGAAATCCTGATGTGTGGATGGGAAATAGAAAGTTCACCCTGTGGATCACTCCAATGCCTTTACTTGATAGAGGCACTGGGAACTAATGTCGGGCAGCACGATGCCAGGGCACTTCTATGGGCTAGGCTTGTAAAGGCTCCAGAGCCATTGGCTTAGTACACACCTATGAACCTATGAACCTATGGTGATCATTCCACGGAAACCCACTAAACTGCTGTGCTCTGAGTTAAACAGATTTGCTGTCCATGTTGCATTACACAGTTTCCTGGCGGGCAACGTGGTATGTGGCATGAATATGCAATTAGTGCTGCTGTTCTCTGCTTATCACTGCACACACATGTAACCTCCATGCAGGCTTCACAAGTAGCCTACACATAGTTTATTGAATCCCAGGGAAAGTTTTCGATACAGTACAACAAGAGCTTTTGTGGATAATTATGGAAGAGTCTAACACTGGTTTGAAAATTAAGAATTTATGTTTTTCTGCATTTAATAAAAATAAAGTAAGAATTTTAGTGAATGGATGCTTAAGCAAAGAATTAAACAATGGCATATGTCATAGATGGCCTGTGAGTGGTATATTATTTGCATTAGTTATGACTGTATTAGTCAGAGGTCTATACTTGCACATGAGAGGTGTTAGTTATATTACTAATGAAGGGATAAAAAATCCAGTAATGGTTACTTATGAAGATGATATTATATCCATTTTGAGAAACGAAGTCAGGATGAAATATGTTATATATATCAATGGTTAAATGTAATAGGCATGACTTTAAATACAAATAATGTAAAAGACTGGGTAATATAGTAAAGATCTGAGTAGTATATTACTTGATGAAAGAAATGTCTGTGTTAGGAGTAAGATTTGTGGGTAAAAATGTAAGTGAGGAGCAATGGAATAGGATAGTAGATGGAATAAATGAGCTTTGTTGTTTTAGGAAAACATACAAACTGTTGTCTAATAAAAAGGTTTATTTGATTAATTCAGTTAAACTGGGAAAGATTGCATATTTAGCTAGTGTCTATGTGTTGCCAATAATATATGAAAAAGAAATACCACAAGTAATTTTTCTTTTAAATGGAGTCCAAGATTGAATTCAGTAAAGAAAGGAGTCTTATAAGTGGACAAGGAGGATGGAGGTTTAGGATTAATAAACCTAATTGTTTATGTTGTTCCCTGAATTTGTATAAAGTTTTGTAATGAATAGATGGTAAAAAATGAAAAGTTAGTAGTAAATTTACTAAAGTACAAATATAAGTGGTATCAGGACATGTTAAAATTTCAAAAGAGGAAAAGCATGTTTAAATCAAGTAATGCGATGATATAAAGAAAAAAATTATGGAGAATAAAAGTTGATGAAATAGAGGAAAGTGTTGAATAAAAATATCATGACACAATATTATTATGTCAATCCTTGGGCGTAGCTAGTAAATGAAAATATTAAAGCTTTAAAAATACAAAAAGAATGGTGTAATAAGCAAGTAGAATGTCAAGATTTTTATGGAGATTAGTGATTAGTAAAATACCATTAAAATTAAATATGGCATATTAAAAAAAACAGTGAAAAAGTTTGTATATATTTTGGTAAAGAGAAACTACAGAACACATTTTCTTACACTGTACAAGGGTTGCAAAATTGTGGGGAAAATTTTGTAAAGACAATTTCTTTGAAAATATAAAGGAGGCAAGCAAAATAAATATGGGTATGATTATGTATGGATATTGTAGCCATAAAAATAGGGAATATGTTAGTAAAATAGATAAAAGATTTTTTTATGTGGACCATTTGGAATGAAAAACTGAATGAAACAATGTTTAATGGCTAATGGAGACTAGTAGTAATTTTAAGAAACATAGATGGTAGTTCTGGAAAAAGGAGTGGGATTGAATAAGATAATGAAAGTTTAACATAATAATGAAAAAGATATCTATGACTGCATGACAATAACAGAAAAGAATGGAAATTTGTACAGTGTATACATTTGAAAATATGCAAATATGTACGGTTGTAAATAGTATTACACATATTGTTTGTTTTTAAGTTAAGAACCCTTACTTTTTTTCAATAGGTGCCAAATCTTTTACATCCACCTGAGCTACCAACAACTCAAGCAGGTACAGCCTAACATCTCATCTGAAAAATAATGCACTCAGGAATACAGCACCCTCCCATATACTGCATTGCAGTGTCAGCAATCAATCTACCTAGGGTGGAATAGAACCCACAGCTTCTGAACCAAAGACAAGTGTACTACCACTTGTACCGCTGACATACATGCATAAGCAAAAGGCACAAAATTTAATGCAATGAGTCAGCAACAAGGGAAGGAAAGGAAAGTACATTAAAAATACAGCCATGAGAAACAGAGGAAAAATGCACATCGGCACTGAGCTGAGGTCAGGAATGAAATTTAACAGTGACAGTTAGAGGCAGACAGCTTATCACCAAGCCATCATGCTACCTTTAATGCCATATATGTCTAAATAGTTTGAAAGTTATACATTTTAAGACTATAAGGAGGGTGTGGATTATTAAGGGCATGGAAGGAGAGAATAGGACAGAAAAACTTTTTTTGTAGAATACTCTGATTATTTGCCAATTGAATCATTTCAGTTTGTGTTTCTAGATTCATAGCGCCATAAAGTATCTATGTCATATTAAACATGATTATACTGACCTCTGCAAAGAAGGCATGCTGTAGGATGCATGAGACCCTCTTATAGGGGTTTTCAGATATCCATTTTTATTCTTCTGCACTGTACACATTTTGGTCAGGTTCACAAAAATGACCTTTGTAATTATTAGTGCAATTTCTGTATAGCAATGAGCTAGAAACAGAAGTGTAACGGAAATGATTTAGGGCACCTAGTGTTAGCCTACTGAAGTCAGCAAATCAAATTATTTTTCATTTTCAGTTCCTTCTGCTGCATATTAAGATTTAAAACCAATTACCTTGATCAATGAGAAATCTGAGCTATATTTATTAATGGTCAGTTTGCATAAGACATTGTTAAATTATTTAGGTACTTTTTGAATATCCTTTAACAATGCCTTAGAATGGCATAATTACCTAAATAGTACTCATGTGTCTCTTACAGAATATATTTGGTCTTGGAGATATTATTATTTAGTGACATTTAATAAAATATGGATATTAAGGTTAAGAAAAGCACATGCCAGAGAATCCACATAGAAGACCCACATGCATTAACAGTTAGTATAACAGGTACTAGGTGACCATACTTTTACATCTTAATGTGCCAAATTTACTTTATGATGTTCACTTGTAGTTTTCATTCCATTTACAATCATGAGTTATAGCCCATTCCTATAGCAATCCCTGAACAGCTTCTGGCATTTACAAAAATTAAACAAATAGGGCTAGGCCTTTGTTCTGTATTTCTCATACATCACATGCATACCTAAGGAGAATTTAGAGGCATCAATAGACTTGCCATATGTTTTGAGGAGGTGTGATAAAACTAGAGTACTTGGAGAATGCCTATACAAATGCAGGGAAGACATGTTGACTCTGCACAGAAAGCAACCCAGATGGGAATCAAACCAGAGAACCTCTAGATGTGAGATGCCAATGTTACCCAATATGAGCATGTAAATCTTATTGCACTGTATTGCTGACAACCATTCAGTTCACTTCTTTTGGATTTCTTTCCTTTTGTAAGTTCTCTGAATGGACTGACAGCCTGATCAGAGGCTGTAATAAACAAATAATGTGTGTTACGGTAGTTGAAAAATGAATCTCAGTTTATATTTTGCATTAATCTTCAGTTTGTACAATATTCTCATGTATACTATTTTGAATGATAAGAAGACAAACCAAGTGGCAGACGATATCTCTTCAGATATGAAGTTCCTTTCCCTCATTCAACTTGTTTCAGCAGTTTCTAAGATCGCACATGCAGGGGCCCGGGTAATTTTTGAAATTTAAGCAGTACCTTTTTCTGTTATATAGTTATTAATTTTGTAATTGCAACAAATCATTGTTTGCTGACTAGACCTGATTATACATGTTTTACCAGTATGCATTCATTAAAACATAAACTGAGAACATCATATTGTAATCTCCGGTAGTAACCTTTCCCTTTGTCTGGAACACCATGCTATTTTGTTTTTGTTTTGTTTTTCTGGACATTTTCCAGCAGCGTCATGTTCCTCTCCTTGTAGGACCCATAGAACTGCACACACAACTCAAAGTATGTGGAGACTGAATGACCAAACATATGGACGTACATGTATATACTAAGCACAAGACAGACATTTCACAAAATATTTCATTTTACCTGAGGTATGGTGATACTGGAGCCAGTGTATATAAGGCCAAGCTGTATTGGGGTACAGGGGGACTTGACATCCAGGTAAAATCAAGTTTCTATATTTGCTTTGTGACTCTACTTTCAGTTTTTTTCCAAATATTTTGAAAATCGGCATTGAATATCTCAACTTTTCTATAGGGAACCTAGAAAACATCTACAAAAATTTGAACAAACAACAAAACTAAGACAGTTATGGCTCCCCTGCAATCACTGTTACATATTAAAAAACACTAATTGGTCAGACAAAGGGGCATATGAAATTTAAGACAGCTACAAAGAATCTACTCAACTTGCCCACTCTAAAACCTCTTCATCCTATCTCCCTGAATAGGTTCATCATTTTTCTGCGAGATCCAAAGCTGTACTACATTTATCTTTAATTCTGCTTAACTAATGTGATAGAGCAGAAGTATAAGAGCTAACAGTGATGTGAATAAGTTTGCCATAGTTGTGGTATAGTTTTGTTTGGCTTCCTATTGCAAAACAGAGTTTATGTAGTCTAGATACTAACATGTATCTGTGTCCAAGTAGATATTATATGGAGGAGAAAAAAAGCATTTTGAGAATTTCCATTTAATATTATGTTATGTTCAATGCTTTCAAGGAAGCTGCAACTGTCTTAAAAACAACATTTTTTTTCTAAATAATATAAACTGTATGCAAATGCATACCCCCCACCTCCCATAGGCAGACAGTGTAATAAATTCTTAACTGGATTTTTTTCACATGGACTTGCTCCGATTTATAGTAGTATATATTATCTGTTGGGCATATTTCATTCTTTTTAATACATAAGAAGTGTCATCATTCTCTGCTGCCTGGAGAAAAGCCTGTAATTCATTTTAAAAAGTTATGGTTGTAATATGATTGCATTTCATGCTATAATCAGAATAACGTACAAGCATGGATTACCATATTTAAAAAATATATTATTTAGTAAACTGATGCTCTGGCATCAGACCAGTCATGTAGCCTAAACTAAATCATTTTTATGAGACCTTGGTTATATACCAAGACAAGTTCATGGTCCCTGATTTTTTTTTTTTTTTTAATTTTAATCTTCACAGCCATTTGACTGAATAAACCTCAGTACCTAATCAGCAGGATACAGGGATATTGGGATATTGAAAGTTTTTTTTTAAATTTATTTTATATATATATATATATATATATATATATATATATATATATATATATATATATATGTATATATATATATATATCTATATAGGTTCCCTATTACGCCGTCACAGACGCAGGTTGTCGAATGCGTCTTTGTCGAACAGTAAAGTGCGAAAAGGCAAAATAGCAAAGCAGCGTTTCAGGGAATTCTTTCCCTGGGAAAGAATTTGTGTGGCCGCTTTCTCTACTTTGCCTTTTCAGCACTGTAGTGCAATGTCTGAGTTGGTATATTTAAGTAGGGGCTGTGTGGGGGGTGAATCCCCCTACTTTAAGTAATGTTTTACTGGTTTTTTTTTTTTGGAACAGCGATTGTTTTCCATTGGAAAATAATTGCTTTTCTGAAGTTTCGACGTTGTAAGCTTTCATTTATATGGGGTCGATTATCTGTCGTTCGCTCTTCTGAGCATGCGATATGATAATATAGACCCTAATATATATATATATATATATATATATATATATATATATATATATATATATATATATATATATATATATATATGTAATGTATATGTACAATGTGTACTATGTATTTGTATTTTTCTGGAGCTTTTGTCCCCAGGACTCCATTGAAAACGGGCTCCTTGTGGCCCAATGGACTATCCTGGCAAACAATTTGCAAATAAAATAAAATAATAAATAAATATATAATACTCCTGAGACCTGCAGAAGTTAAAGAAGCTATAGACAGCTTGTTTCCTACAGACTCTGATAAGGAGATTATTGTGCATTTCCTGCAATATCTTTCTGTTGTGCATATTCAGAGGAAAACACTAACATTGGCATATTTCCATTACATTCATATCAGTAGGAGAGCAATTAATAGGAATGGAACTGTTGTTAATGAGGATTCATCACTTCTTTTGCTTGACCCCAGAGCATGTACTTTCAGTCTTTTTGAGTTAATGAGAACACACAACAGATTTTTTTTATTTCTGTTTTTTATGCAAAATAAAATGGCCTCAGTAAAAATAATCCTGTTTGCTCTACACAGACCAGATGTCACTACTGTATGCATATATTGCACATTTCTAATTTAAATGTATGTTAGCTGAAACAAATTAACGTTTTGTTTTTTTCAACAAAATATTTTGTGTGCATTTTTCATTTTCCTTTGCTGAATTTTCACTAACAATATTTACAATGACACATGGTTAGCTGATTGTTAACAGAGCTGCAGCTATAGTATGAGTTATCACTGTTTACAATAAGTCTGTGACAGGGTTTTAATACTGCACATATGTGAGCGCTTTAGTATTACAAAATCATCATCCCAGTTAATAACTGTTTTAGATGAAGGTGCTCTAATCTCATAAGTTCACCAAGTAATCTTTGAGAGCATTCACAGTGTTATAACAGAAAGCAGATGAGCTTCAAATCCATGCTGTAGGGGATAAGGTTCTGTTGACAATCCACAGGATGCAGGCATTATTACAACCCCGTAAGTTGGAGGGATAGAGCGGTAATATTGCCCTGTAACCTCTCTTAGGGGGATGTGTGAGCATGTCAAGGGTACGCTTGCTGTGCTGGAATCCTGAATAAACAAGGAAAGCCACAAGAACATGCTTCATTCAAGGAGAACAGGGTATTTTAAGGGGCGCACCATGCTTAAAACTGTGTGATATGTCCTCACTAACGTCAGTTGCACATTGAACCCTGAGAGAAGTACTTGGCATGCACAGTAGCAAGTTATTAGATGAAAAGAGACTCTCAATTTCCCAAGAAATAGCAATAGCAGAAGCCTTATAATCAGGCCATTGCACCTGGAGAGTACAAACTGGCAAAAATGCTTAGATGGTCAAATCAAATGAATGGCCACTTGTTCACCGCAGATGAGAAGCAAAGAAGAAAAAAAATGGATTGCTATTAATTAGAAAATGTGAAGCATGAGCCAGATTTGCTGTAAACTTGTGATCCATCTTTTAGTGGGACACATAATTGCTAAAGCTGAAAACTATAGCTTGTAAGGGTAGCTGAGAAAAATCCCTGATCAGTAATTAAGAAGAAGGCATGCATTAGGCTAGAGACAGCAATTCTGATGTAGGCTTTAGAAAAGTGTTTGACTATCTGCAGAACTGTAAATTTTCTTTTATTCATAAAATCAATGGCTATAAATAGTGCCTATATAATGTACAGTTTGGTGTCACTGTTGAGTGCTTTTACTTATTTATCTCCTGAAGTTGACCTGTGGATATATTACAGATTCATATAGGTTCATAGGATCATAGGTAGGTACTAGGCTATTTGCCCTAGGGCCTATATAAGCCTAGCCAAAAAAGGTACCCTGGCTTTCGCCACCCAAGAAAATTATTTTCCTGTGCCCCTGTCGAGCAGAGCCACAGAGGTGATCCCCGGGGTGAATCTTCTATTTCCCATCCAATCATTAAGATTTTTCTTGAAGAGTGCTAATGAGGAGCTCTGTTTGACATAGATAGGTAGCTTGTTTCAGAGTATGGGAAGTCTCTGGGACAGGAATCTATCCCTCCAGCATATTCTGTTTATTGTAGTGACAAGGTTTAGGTCCCTAGAGCATGTAGCTCAGAAGGATTGGGATTTCTTTAAGTGGAGCATGCTCTGGGTTTGACATAAATTTGTATGTTAGGCAGAGATTGCCTCTGAATAGGCATTATGCGACGGAGTAAAGCTGGAGTTTTTTGAGAAGGTCTGCGTAGGACATCTGTTTGAGGTCGGCAATCCTCCTTTGTGAGGTATTTCTGTTGTCTTTCCAGTTGTTGTAGATGTCTTGTGAGGTACATACCAAAAGGGGCATTGTACTCTATAATAAGTCTAATGAGTGATGAGTAGAGGGAACAATGACCTCTTTTTTCCTGGATGAAAAACCTTTTGTGATGAGATGTGCCACGTAGAAGGATTTCCTGACTACTGTGGCGATGTGATTATCAAACGAGAGACTACTGTCCACCGGTGTCCCAAGGTCTCTTATCACACTTCTGGTGTTAAGTAGACACCACCTATGTGGTAGCTCATGGGTACAGAGTTTTTACCAAAGGGGATGACAATGCACTTTTTGGCATTGAGCTTGAGGCCATGGCTTTGACACCAAGCATCTGTCTCCGTGAGGCCCTTTTGTAGGATGTCCACATCATTAGGAGTTTTGATTATGGCTCCTAGTTTGCAGTCATCTGTGAACTTCATTAGCCAAAGACCTTCTGTGTTAGCCTGTATTTCAGAAAAGTAGATACCAAACAGGAGAGGACCCAGGACTGAACCCTGTGGTACTCCACTTGTCACTGGTCTGAAGTTGGATTTGAAGTCTGCTACTTTCACAGTGTGGGTTCTGTCAGTGAGCCAGTTGGCAACCCATCTTGTGACATAGGGATTTGTACCTAGTTTAGTGAGTTTATCTATAATTCCAGAGTGGGGGATGGTATCAAAAGCCTTGGCGAGATCTAGATAGGCTATGTGAACCACCTTACCCTTGTCTACGTCTTTGTTGACTGCTTCAAAGAAGTCTATCAGATTTAGGAGACATGATCTGCCTTTTACAAACCTGAAGTGCATAGGGTCCAGAGTTTGGAGACTACCAATGTCTTTGTGTATAAGATCCATGATGATACGTTCCATGGCCTTGCAGACCAGGCTCGTTAGGCTAATGGGTCGGTAGTTCCCGGGGTCCTTGGTGGCTCCCCCTTTGTGGAGTGGGATAACCGTCGCTGTGCATCATTCAGTGGGCACAAAGCCTGAGGTGAGGCTATGATTGAACATGGTGCTTAAGTGGGGTGCCAGTTCATTCAGCAGTCCATGTAGAATGCAGCCTGGGATGTTGTCCGGTCCCATGGATGCTGTGTTCTTGACTTTGGAGAGTATGGTTTTTCCTTGTGCAGCCATAATTACAGGAAATTTGCATTCTTCCAGTATAGAGATGGGCCCTTTAGGGGATAAGAGGGGGGTAAAGTTGGCATTGAGCCTATCTGCCAGGATTTTGGCAATATCAGTTAGTTCTGTATATTTAGTGCGATTGTGTTGCAACTCAGAGCAGATCTGAGTGTTGCCATTGAGATTCTTGACTTAGCTATAGAATGCTTTGTGGTTGTCTTTAGAATCAGTGGCGATTTTGTTTTCATAACTAACTTTGGAGGATTTTATGAGGGATCTCAGCTTCTTACTGAGGATGACCAGGGAGTTCCTCCACTCATGGGATTTTACTCTTTTTTGCAACAGTTTCTTTCTTCTGTTGTAGAGTTTGTTTATGGCAGGGGAACACCAGATTGGCTTCCTTTTTTTGGAGGATAGCATCTTGGTGAGATAGCATGATCCATGCATTCGTGTAAGTGCTTATAAAGTGCATTTGTGTAGGATTCAGCAGTCGTACCTCTATTGTCCATCTGCATGGGTGTCGTGAAGTTTGCACTTCTGTCTTAAGAAGCGTGAAGTTGGCTTTGGAGAAATTTTTTACTGTGGTTTCCCTAACAGGTGGGGGAGGGATGTGGATGTCTAGGGTGATAGGCTTGTGGTCAGATCTGACCAACGAGGAATTGACCTCTGGTGTGGAATACCAGTCACCCATGTTGGCTATGACCAGGTCTAAGATATTGCTGCCCCTGGTGGGGGTGTGGATAAGTTGATCCAAGGCATTGGAATTTATGAATTCCAGAAAACGTTGAGCAAAAGAGTTGGTACATGAGTAGTTTCCCAGTTAATGGTGGGGTAGTTGAAATCGCCCATTATTACGGTGTTGGGTTGTACCCTAATATTTTCCAGTGTATCAAGAAATGAGGAGTGGGAATCCTGGGGCATGGTGGGGGATCTGTAGCAAGTTACAATTTGGATTGTGGTCTTGCCCAGAGTTAGTTGCACTTGGATAGTCTCGGATGCATTATGCTGAGCAACTAGCCTGCAGGTGTGTATATCCTTAATGAATATGGACACACCTCCACCTTTAGTATTTCGATCCAGGTTAGCTGGCTGAAAGGTGTGGTATGAATTATAGCCTGGTAATGCAGGGGTGCTCTCTGGAGCCTTGAACCAGGTCTCTGTCACTGCATAGATGTTGATGTTCTCCATTTTAAGGAGTGCCTCGAATGAATGCATTTTGAGGTTTAGACTTCTAGCATTGAGTAGCATTACCCTCCCAAGGGTGACAGGTGCAGGTCATCTCTGGCAAAGCATCGGTGTCTATTGACCATGTCATCCCAGGCAGACAGATACTGGATCCCCTTAGAATGACACCAGAAGCTTAGCCAGTTGTTGAAGTCAATCATTTTGTCCTTGTACTGTGGTATCATTCTGGGTGATGGCAGGATCCTACTCAGGGCTAGGGTCATACCTGCCTGGGCTACAAGATCGGAGAGAGCTCCTCCGTGTCTCTTTTTATGTAGTCCAGAGAGGTACATCTCATGTCATTCACACCAACATGGACAATGACAGAGTCATATTTGTACTTGTTGTGGAGTGACCTGAGTGTGTGCATTATGTGACAGATCCTGGCACCCGACAGGCAGCTGACAGGAACTTTCCCCTTGTTTAGCATGGTGAGTGGAACATCAGTGTATACCATGTGATAGTCTCAGACTGTATATGATATGGGTGAGGCATTGAGGGGGATTGCAGCACAGGGTTCTTGCAAACAATGAAATATTCATCGCTGACTTTCAAGATTCCAGACTTTAAAACTATACGGTACAGCATGTCAGACTTCTAGAGGTCAAAGTTTGACTAGGAATGAAATTCTATCATGGCTCTTGTCATTTCACTTAGAAAGATGCATTTTACCTGGCAACTGAAGAGGAATGATGATATCTGCTATCTCCCACCCTGACACTTCCTTTTCACATAGAGCAATAACCCTGACATATTACTCACCACAAAGATAACAGTTTTACATTGCAAAACACATAAGATCCAGCCTCAGAATAGTCATAGTGAATATGTGAAAATGGGGCTTTATATATATTTAGCCAAAGATCATTGCACCTCAGAGTATTACATTTTTTTCCAAGGCATACCTCTAAATCATACCTCATTACAAGGAACATTTCTTATTTTAATTTTTAATAGTGACATACTCGTTTATTTTAAATTTGTCTCTTTGTATGCACTGCAGTGAAAACATCAGTTGCAATGGAAGTTTGAAGGCTGTGCAACAAGGTATGGCAATCTCAGAGTTATTATCTAAGTAGAAGTATTGGGGAGCATTACATGTGCTCCTTTTACCTTAGTGTCACCAGTAGTATTCCCCCCATGGCTGTGGTCATACCAATTACAGGTCAGCAAGGAAAGGTGGGGCAGAACAGATCAGATGGTTTCCCAGATACTCTGTGCTGCATGACTGGACATTTTTCTATATGTTGCAACTATGTGGAGCTAATAATGACATGCAATTTCTTTACTGTTCTATATGAGGGTCTTTTCCAGTCATGAGCAGAATCCCTTTCCGCCCTCGAAGAGTGGTGCAATTTCTTTATTGTTCTATATGAGGGTCTTTTCCAGTCATGAGCAGAATCCCTTTCCTCCCTCGAAGAGTGGTCAAGCCAGCAAAAATCTGTTCCTCCCCAAAGCCCTTCTTGACTCCTCCAGCATCTAAGCTGTAAGTTAAATTCAGGTCAGCTGGGGTCATAGTGAGGGATCCATCACTACACACCATGGAGCAGGGACTTCCATATTACATGTTCCATGTTGCTCCACATTGAAAGAGTCTGTCACTCATTCAATGTTATCAATTTTCTCTTTGATTTTTATTAACCATAGTAAGTAATATGGAGTCATACCAATGTATCAAAGGAACATTTTTCATGTTAAACGAAATAACTTTTAACTATACTGTGAGCTTCCTATTTGAACTTGCTAGTAAGTGTTCTAAATTTTTCCTAATTGCAATGGAAGTTTGACGGCTGTGCTACAAGGTATGGCAATCTCAGAGTTACTAAGTAGAAGTATTGGGGAGCATTACATGTGCAGAGGGGCATGCCTGCCTGCAAAGAGTAACCTTAAAGTTGAACAGCAATTGTTAACATTTGCTGCTCTCTTTTAGTCTCAGTGTTTCTTAATAATGTTGAGGCGTGCAATTATGAATCTCAGCATTGCAGATGGTTTTTCATCCTGAATGTGCAATGCGTATATCTATACTGATCTGTAAGAAGGACTACAAAAATGGCTGGGGAGGGTGCTGTCACCCATTTATTTCTTATCCATTTTCTAATTGTCAAAATTCATTTTTTTGTTTCTATTTCAAATTTTTCTTATTCATTTTTTTCTATTTCATTTTTTTTTTCTTTTCCTTCTGTTATCATGCTGCATAGAACAGTATGGTCTTTCTCCTTTCTCCATTACAGATTTAGCATCTCCAGGCATGCTGATTTATGGTTCTCAAGAAAATGAAACCTGTGATTTATACATGTGACTTCTGAATGTAATTTCAAGTCACTACATTGATTTCATTATAAATTTCTGTTGCAGCTATCTATCTAGCCATCTGCCTGTCTGCATATATGCATATACTGTATTCAGAGCACTCAATAAATGAAGATAACAATATTATAAGTAGTAAATATGAAAAGAATGCAGGTTGAGAGAAATGAGTGTTCTGACCAAAGATGCCAATTCCCATCACATCGTTTACTTCTGTCTCCCTTTCCTATTCTTTTTACCACGTTAAAACGGATGCCTTTCCTAAACTCACCATTGTTCTTCCCACTACCACTCTCTCAGCTATTTACCACCTCCAAGAAATACCAGATTCTGTTGCAGATTGCAGTCCATACCTACTATAATGCTTTAGTTATAATGTTTTATTAAATTTAGGGCACAAAAGTAAACGTGTAGCACATGCAGTCTTTGGTTCTAAATGATGTACAGTCTTTGGTCTACCACAGCATTAGGCTACAATATTGTACATAAAACATGACAGGTGAATTCTGCTCTTTTTCTGGATCATTATCAATTTATCCATCGCTGTTTGTTCAGAAACCTGTTTCTTGGACATTGATAATGCATAAATGGCAAACAATTCATTATATAATGTAAACACATATAGTGGATATAAAAAGTGTACACACCCCTGTTAAAATGCCAGTTTTTTGTGATATAAAAAATGAGACTACAATAAATCATTTTCAAAACTTTTCCCACCTTTAATGTGACCTATAACCCTTAAACTAATACTTTGTTGAAGCACCTTTTGATTTAATAACAGCATTCAGTCTTCTTTGGTGGGAGTCTATCAGCATAGCATATCTTGACTTGACAATATTTGCGCAATCCAAATCTGTCAGATTGCGAGAGCATCTCTTGTGCATGGCCCTCTTCAGGTCACCCCACAGATTTTCTATTAGATTTAGGTCTGAGCTCTGGCTAGGCCATTCCAATACTTTAATTTTCTTCTGGTGAAGCCATTATTTTGTTGATTTGGATGTATGCTTGGGGTCATTGTCATGCTGAAAGGTGAAATTCGCCTATGGTGGTTAACATGCCTATGGAACTCCCTCCCTCCATCCATACCACCACAAACCTCTCTTCCTTTAAAAAATCACTTCACTCACATCTAAAATTTAAGTGGGAATGCTCCTGCTCCCACCCCACATAGCCTATTCTCCTCTTCCTACAGGTACTATCTCATTTATTTCAGACTCTAATTTCATATTTGCATCCAGAAAATACTAAGCCAATTGTAAATAACTTCTTATAATTCTCTAATTGTACTATTCCATTTCAAGAAACTGTATATTTACAAATGCAATGTTTGTTTTTTGTACTTAACGTAACCTAAAATTTAATTGTAACTGCTGTAATCTTTGTTTTGTCTTGGAGCTTTTCTACCCAGGACTCCATTGAAAATGGGTTCTTATTGGCCCAGTGGACTATCCTGGTTAACCAACTGCAAATAAAATAAAATAAAATAAATAAATTCCTCTTCATCTTTAACTTTCTAGCAGATACCTAAAGGTTTTGGGCCAAACGTGACTGCTATTTGGAACTGTTCATAATTCCCTCCACCTTGACTAAAGCCCCAGTTTCAGCTGAAGAAAAGCAACCCCAAAGCATGATACTGTCACCACCATGCTTCACTGTGGGGATGTTGTTCTTTTGGTGATGCAAAGTGTTGTTTTTTGTACCAAACATACTTTTTGGAATTGTGGCCAAAAAGTTCAACCTTGGTCTCATCAGACTATAACACATTTTCCCACATGCTTTTGGGAGACTTAAATATTGTTTTTCAAATTTTAGCCAAGCCTGGATGTTTTTATGTGTAAACAAAGGCTTCCATCTTGCAAACCTACCCCATAGGCCATATATATGGAGAATATGGGAGATTTTTTGTCACGTAGTGTAGAACCAGTACTTGCCAGAAATTCCTGCAGCTCCTTCAGTGTTGCTGTAGATCTCTTGGCAGCCACCCTGACCCATTTTCATTTTGTCTTTTCATCAATTTTGGAGGGACGTCCAGTTCTTTGCAACGTCACTGCTGTCCCATATTTTCTCCACTTTTTGATGATTGTCTTCACTGTGTTCCATGGTATATCCAATGCTGTGGAAATATTTTTGTACCCTTCTCCTGACTGATACCTTTCAACAATGAAATCCCTTTGATACTTTGTAAGCTCTTTGCGAACCATGGTTTTTGCTGTATCGGGCAAATGAGTAAATGTCAGGAAAATCCTACTAGGACAGCTGAACTTTATTTGGGGTTAATCAGAGTCTCTTTAATTGATGGCAGGTGTGTACCCAAGAAGACTGAATGCTGTAATTAAAGCAAAAGGTGCTTCAACAAAGTATTAGTTTAAGGGTGTGCACACTTATGCAACTAGCTTATTGTACATTTTTTATTTTTTGCATTTTTCCCCTAACATATTTGTTTGTTTTTCAATTGAATTGTACAGGTTATAGGTCACATTAAAGGTGGGAAAAGTTTTGAAATTATTTTTGTGGTCTCATTTTTTTATTTCACAAAAACCTGGCATTTTAACAGGGGTGTGTACACTTTTTATATACACTGTATTTAGTTGATTATTTATAACATGCTGGAGTAAGTCATCTATATATCCTATTTCCTAGAATGCAAATGCTAGTTACACCCACTTTCAGAGAGTAATGGACACAGTTAAAACTTACAAAAGGCAAACCTATAACTCAATTCACAATCTTACAACTCCTTCCTTTACCCCATCACTAAAACTCTCACCCTAATCCTAATTCTAAAACCACATTCATAACCCTAAAACTCTGTCCCTAGCACTAATCCTAACCACCCTCTATAACTCTAAAACTCTAATCCTAAACCCACTCCCTAGCACTAAAAAACACTTTCTTTACCTGGCTGCGGCCAGGTCATTTAGAGCCAGTGAGCTACCTTATTTATTGTGATGGGATGATGGTGTTATTAAGAAAGACTTTTTTTTTCTAATATGGTTGGGAAAGTCCAACACAGACCAGAATGGTCAAGCATCAACAAATCTGGCAGGTTAAGGCTAGGCCTTATGTCATTTGCTCAGTTCATTGGGCTAATTCCCTGCACGAGTTGACACAACACCACAACATCTAGTCCCATTTTCATGTTTATAGCTGGTAGGCCTATCACTCTAAAATAACTGAATTTATCCCTAAACAAAGCACTTACATGCCAAACATTTCTACTGATGGATACTCCTCTTATTCATTCTGAATAGGCAGAGGACAGGCACTCTACCAAAGTCCTAAAAAGGATGGAGAGGCGATATCTGATGCCTGTCTTTCTTACATTAGGTCATAACCTTGTTATTTTACTTTGCAGGGAAGAGGGTACTTTGGATTTTGAGTGACTCTTTTGTTCAAAGATTGGGTTGACAAGGGGTGACTCAGAAGTCAAGGCGTACTGTTTTTTTTTTTTTTTTTTTTTTTATCAGGCCCACTGGGTAATCCTTTGGCTTGGCTTTCCAGGATTTGGTTTCAACTCTGGGATATCTGGCACCAGATAAAAGTTATTTTATATTTGACAACTGCCTTGACCCTCCATCATAGGGGCAAAGACATAATTATGGTTCTGAAGAGTATCTTTGTAGCTAAACTTTTGTCTGACTATTTGCTGCATACACTTCATCCAGATATCATTTTATTCTGGTCCAGTATTTTACCAGGGATTCACTGGCTAGATGCCCTAAGAAATTCAGTAGTAGAATTGTCCAGACACTTCAATAACCAATGAAAAACTAGAACAGCCTGTAAAATTGGTTACCAAGCACAATGACCTAGCAAATCAAGACAAAAGACTTTTTTGTTTCAGATGCAATCTGTTTGAATAAATCTGACCTGTATTTCTTCGATTTACAGTTAACTCAGTCTGTTAATGATTATTTTGATTTAGCCTGATACTCTTCAGTTGCTGATTCTAGTAAGTCTGATATTCACTCATTGAGAGGCCATTTTTTATGGGGGAACATCTGCCATTGGCTTGCCAGTGGGCGGCCGCCTCATAGCAACATCCGTGTGTTCTCCCATTATACTTCAATGGTCTCTTGATGGCTTAACAGGTCAGAATGACTGAATAGCATGGTTCAAGACAATTTATGTAAAGGCTGAGTGGTAATCACTGAGTTATATTAGTTATTATGATCTATCCAAGGGGCTTGGGTTATATAAGCAGACTCTTATCTGGTAGCCAGAATGGGTCTGGTAACACCAACCAGTAGGTTGTTTACAGAATAGTTATAACTTGTTGATGTTCATGTTTTGTTGGTTTGGGCATGTTACTTTGTGGATTGTCTTGATAATAAAATGGCTGTAGGGGCAACACTGGTGTGGTTTCTGACTCAGCACTAGAGGAAAAAAGCAGCCTACCTGTAAGTTTTGTGAGTAAGTTCATCAAGGGGCAGAGCTATGAAGCTTAAATAAGCCATTGCAGCGAGCAGCTCCATTCCTGTACCAGCTGAAAGGAACCCTCCATTCTTCCCTTAATGGCAGTTGCCTTGCTGCATAATCCTATTGTGTTCCTCCTTATACTTTAACAGTCTTTTGATGGACTGACAGGTTAGGATGACCAAAGAGGCTTTGTTCAAATAAATTTATGTATGGGTTGAGAGGTAAGCCTGAGATATTGCTTATTGGTTATTATGACCCATTCACTGGGGCTTGTAGTTATGCACCCAGACTCTGTTAATGGTTACAGGCCTTGTAATGCAGAATAGCAAGCATAAATCTGATGTTGTCTGCCCTGTTTCAACCTGTGGGACTTCAGATCTGATCTGGATCTGACAAGGGTCAGTTCAAAAGTCCAAGAATGCCAATCTATCTTGATGTGATGGTAAGCATTCTTGAGGTCTATCGAGCACATCCAAGTATACTTCCTCAGAAGAGGTAAGATGGAGTGCACTGTGACCATCCTCAACTCAGTCTTTTTCATGAACTGGTGCAGCTTGCTCAAATACAAAATTGTTCTGAGGTCCTGTGTTTTCTTTGGAACTAAAAAGTACCAGAAATAGACCCCGGATCATATCTGTTCTTGTGGGATCTCCTGGATGACTCAATTTATTTTTATTGTATTTATTTATTTGGTATTTGTTATCCAGGTTGGTCCAACTGAGCCAAAGGCCCATTTTCAGTGGAGACCTGAGGAGAAAAGCTCCAATCAATATAGAAACATACAATAAACATACAATAACATAATGGCCAAAAGTACAATCCTGTAACATGAGGAGACAAGCTCCAGTGTACAGTACAGAAACTCAATAATCCTATAAAAATTCCCATTACAAAAGTATTCAGTGTAAAAGAGATACACTCAGTTGTTTAACAAAAGAGACAAAGTAATTGTATAAGTTCAAGCCTTATGATGCAGGAGGGTAAAAGCACTGCATTACATGTCAGAGAGTAAAATAAATAGACAGAAATAATTCTAATAGAATAGAAGAAGAGTGAGTCCAAAAGAGGGGATGTAGAAACAATAGTGATTTCATGTGGGGCAGGACCAAGTCTTTTGGAGAAAGTCTTTTAACTTTCTTTTAAACTGGTGATGTTGGGAGATATTTATTATATTAATGGGGAATGAGTGAGTTCCAAACATGTACTACTGAGTACTTGTAAAGGAACTTTCCAATATTCTTTTTGGGTTTGTAGATGCCAGTAAGATGCTTTTCAGTTGTACAAAGGTGTTGGGGGATTGTAGTAAGATACTAGACTGGAGAGGAGGGGTAGGAAGAGGGATTGTAGAAAACAGAATTTATGAGCAGTTTTGAATCTCTGCCATTGCGTAAAGTCTTTGATGGGATGGAACATCTGGGAGACATTCTGGGTGATAGTTTGGGACTTCTAAAAAGGGAATACAATAGTCTCTAGAATTGACTCGCAGCTGAAGTGATGGGTTTCCAGGATTTTGGGTGCAGAACTAGATGACCCTGGTCTATCTTCAGAGAAGAGCAGCCAGTCAACCCTTGAGAATTGCTGGAAAGGCCTCCCAAAAAAGCCCCATGAAAGCCCTGATACTGCAGACCAATTGTACCCCATGGGTGGAATGCATTACCACATTTCTGATTTCTAGAAAATGTTTGCTGAGGGGGTAGGAAAGCATACTTTGATGGTGGGCAGAGTCTTCCCATCTTGTTTGCTCCTTTTCAGAATGTCCTTAATCTTGGGCCCAAACAAAGGAGACCCATCAAAAGGGACACTGATGAAGGATGCTTTGAAACAGGCAGCAAAGTTACATAATCACATTCAACTGGACAGGTGAAATCCTTGGTTACAGTCAAGGTGTCCCACAGGGCTCTGTACTAGGCCCTTACTTGTTTAGATTATATCTTTCAGACCTTACTTTTTCATCTGAGGTGTTCTACAGTTTATATGCTGACGACCTGAAATTGGGTAAACTGATTACAAGTATTACTGATAAGGCATGTCTGCAAAATAATTTGACTAAATTGACCATTTGGGCATAGGAGAATAATATGTTGATAAATACATCAAAAACTAAGCATATGAGATTTGGGAGACATAAACTGAAAGGCGAATATTTAATACAGCACACAGTGATTGAAACTGTAGACTCATTTAACGACCTGGGTATATGGGTAGCTATGAGTTTTTCTAATCATATCAACCAATTGGCTAATGATAGTTATAGAACTATAGGTTGTATAAAAAGATTTATAAAGTCTAGGAAATCAAACATAATGAAGTCATTGTTTGTCAGTTACATTAGACCCAAACTTGAGTATGGAATAACAGTATGGAAACCCTATAGGGAAAAAAATGAATAAACTGGAAAGAGTACAGCGGAAATATATTAAGGGCGTCCATGGATGTGAAAATCTAAGTTATTATGAAAGACTAAAATATCTGAACTTGTACAGTGTCTCTTACAGATATTTAAGGGGAGATCTTATTCAGGTATATAGGGCATTTAGGGACAACTACCTCTGGGAATGTTTGGGGTTATCAAAAATTACTAGCAAATCATCAGATAACCTATGTAGAAGAATCTATAGGAATGAGAAGTGTACTCATTGGTTCTCTGACAGAGTCACTGATGCTTGGAACAGTCTACCAAATTACATTAAAGCATGTACTAGTTTAGATATTTTTAAGAACAGCCTGGACATTTATTATGGGAACAAGTGTTCTGGCATATTGGCAAGCTAGAAGGGCTTTAATGCCCATGCTTGAAACATTTGCATGCATGTATGTATGTAAGTGTGGTGCCACATTGCAATTCTAAAACCTCAAGATACTCCATTATCCATGTTAGACATGAGTTTCATTGAAACATTGACAATGGAAATCATGGTGGACAACTGAGTCTCCGACTTTTTCTAAGTATCTGGAGATTGCTGTGTCTTGAGGGTACTTGACACTTCAGACGCAATGTCCTGTTGAAGCCTTGTCAAGTGAGATAAGTTGATAAGTGCCCTCAGTGCAAAAGTGGATGAGGCAAAGGCATGATTCTCTAATCAATCCAGTGCCTGAGACTCCCCGTTCAGGTAGTGGATTGAGGAGCCCTCCTCAGAAATCTCCTACATGGTTGCTACTGCCTCCATAATGGCATCAGTGGCCGGACCTTTACTCCAATTAATCCTGTCTTTGGGAGGGATGAGAACATTATCTGTCTTTCTAGCAATGGGCTCTACTGCATCAGGCTCCTTCCATACCATCTGGGATACCAGGTCTATAAGAGCATCAAGAGGGGGAGCCACCCTAGCCATGGATGGGCCTACTCCAGCCGGCTCCAGAAATACTAACTCCTATGGAGAAGGTGCTTCACTGGTCCAGCCTCCACACTGGTGAAGTAGCTCCAATAAGTTGCCGATAGAGTCATCATCAAGCGGGGACTTATGGGAACCCTCTCCTTCCTCATGGTCAAGATCTTCAGTGAGAGACTCCTCCCAGGAGTCCAAGTGCTTCCTCTTGCATTTTCTCTTCCCTGAAACCTCCCATTCAGATGAGGCTGGGGAAGAGGGGGAAGAGTCAGGAAGCTCTGTCATCAGGCCAGACTTGATGCTGGCTGATGTACGCTGTCCCAGAGCAGACTGATGACTGGTCAGAGGAATAGATGAAAACTGGAAAGCAGTGCTGCATGGAGAAGTCTGACCCTAATCTCTAGAAGAAAACATCCTCTCAACAACATCAAAGGCTGAGGTGGAGTTAGGCCTCTTGCATCCAAGTGTCATAGAACTTGATGGTACCAAAGAAAGTCTCAAACCCAAGGGAAGTGTACCTAGACCTGACACTGAGATTGGATCCAAGCTGTCCAAAGCTGAAGCTCTGAGAGGAAGTGCTGATCCCAAAGTATGAACTATTGACCCCAACACAGAAACCCCAGCTTCGACTGCATGGCTTTGAGGTGCCAGCACCCCAAATAAGTTAGGGTCAAGGCCAGCAAGGAACAGGATGGAGCCAAAGGTGGCCAAGTTGTTGGATCTAAACCGGAGGGTGTAAACTCAGCCACCAAGAAAACCATGGATCCAACTGGGATGAGGGAGGAAATCAGAAGGACAGAGCCAAGGGCTGGTACCAGAGCTAGACCTGAGGGGATAAGGCATAATTGCATCTGTGCCTGCAAAAAAGACCTCATCAGTTGCTCCAGATTAGTAGTTTTGATGCTGCCTACTGACCTCGATGACCAGATGAAAGTAGCCACTGTGGATGGTTTGGAGGGTCTATGAGACAATAACCTCATTTGATGGATCCAATCCAGGGAGGCCCTGAACTGGGACAGAAATGGGAAAGACTCCTGTGACTGAACAGGAAAAACTAGGCATACCAAAGAAACTCCAGTTAAATCCACAAGGTACACTGGAACACACACCAAGAAATCTCCAAAGGAACTCCAGGCAAGAGCAGAACTGAAGTCAAACTTGTTAAGCAACAATTTATTTCCACAGCACTTTTCATTCAACTGATAGCCGAACTTCTTCAGACAAACAGAGCAAACAACACCCACACCCATATATACATCTCCCTTTTCAAACACGTTAAAACTAATTGACATTTAAAGGGACTATACCATAAATAACTGAACTACAAGTTAAAAATAAAAATAACTTTTATACATAATCAATCAAATGTTGCCTACTAGATAAAAACCAACATCCTCAAATGCTGGACTTATAAAAATCCTACTTAGACTAATATAAAATAAACCTAATCCAATAAAAGGATGAGGATGTTGATTTTTATCTAGTAGGCAACATTTGATCGATTATGTATAAAAGTTATTTTTATTTTAAACTTGTAGTTCAGTTATTTATGGTATAGACCCTTTAAATCTCAATTAGTTTTAACATGTGTTTGTAAAGGGAGATGTATATATGGTTGTGGGTGTTGTTTGCTCTGTTTGCCTGAAGAAGTTCGGCTATCAGCTGAACGAAAAGCGTTGTGGAAATAAATTGTTGCTTAACAAGTTTGACTTCAGTTCTGCTCTTGCCTGGAGTTCCTTTGGAGATTTCTTGGTGTGTGTTCCTGTGTGCCTTGTAGATTTAACTGAACAGGAAAAGCCATGCTAGCTAAAGATGTCCCTATGACCAGGAAGGGGCTCAGAATACTCAGAGACGGAGAAGCAATCACCTAATTTGGGTGCCTAAGGTGATCGGCTCCAAGCAGTCAGAGTTGATATCAACAGCAGGGCTGCTAGGGAAGTCAAAAGTCGGGGGACCTTCAAATCCTCTGAACCCAAGGGAGCAGGTCCGGAGGTGAAGATGAAGATGACCACTTATGCACACATTTAGCCTGCTTGGAATCTCACAGTTGGGACTTGTCAGACACAGTCTTGGGAACATAAGGAGAAAGCTGGTCTAGAAGAAGAAGTAGTAGCAGAGAAACCAGAAGCCCTTTCAAAACAAGCTTGGCCTATGCTTTTTGATGGCTCAAGAGCCAAAGCTCCCACAGATGGAGCACCCTAAATCAAGATGCCCTAGACCCAAACAATAAATCTGGACCTACAGGCCACACACTTTTTGAAATGCTTGTCATCCAAAAACTCCTAACTAACACTAAACCACAAAAAATACACAGAAACACCATAAAATGAAAAACATGAAAAAGGGTGGGAATCCAATTTCCAGTGGCATACTTAATCTTTATGCAGCCTGTTTTAGTACTGTTTTTTAAGTGAGGAGATGAAGACTAATTATATGAATCTGATATTATAGGAAATCTTTTGAGTCAGCATTTTACCCTTCATCAGGTTGGACCTTTATTTGCTTGTTTCTTTTTCTTCAGACAGCTCTGACACTGTGCATTTTACAATGTGGAATTCATCTGAGGGCTGTCACTTGCAGTTTCAACATCCCCTGTTTTTTGAAAGTATCAATAACGTTTTCATTAGATGCAGGATAAGTGACTGGAACCAACACCTACATTTAAAGTACCAGAAATGGCAGTGGGGAGTGCCTATTTTCTCTCAGTTCTTAAGTCTTGTTCAAGTGGCATATTGTGTTTAAAATGTATTTACTTCTGTGGCCACATAGCATCGTTCAGGTGTAGTATACTGACGTAACATTGTTTTCTTTCTTAGGAGAAGTCTTGTAACAAGAACAAACTAAACTTACACTCCACCCCCCCCCCCAAAGATGACTATGGGCACTTTGACCTATGTACTCTGCTGGTTGCAGAAGCACGCTTCCCACTTACCTATTGTGAGTCTGTACTCCCTGCATTAGGAGCAAACATACACACTAGTAGTCAGATGGATCTCCAAAGATTCATCTACTGGGGCAATAACATCTTAACTTTTGATATTTGGACAACTCTGACTTTCTCTACAGCTATATCACACATTCCACCATATGTTTAATTTTACATGACTACTGTATTTTTTAAGTTGAGCAATTAAGCAGGTAAAACATTTTGTCTGTGCTTCATCAAGCAGGTTATATCAAAATATTCTAAATTTATTCCATAATGTGTGTTTAGCTATTGTAGCAAGCAACTAAAATGCAGCAGATGCTTTACTCATTTTTAAATGTGACAGTTTAGACCACACTGGAAGTGCTACAGAAATAATATGAATCTAAGAAATTACATCTGTACAAAGAAAAGATGAAATATCAATAATCAGAAATGAAACCTGCTCTACTAAGTGTTATATTGGGAGTTCATCTCTCATATCATAACAGAGTAATGAGAAAGCAGTAATCCCATGTCTACAGAATAAGAAACAGTACAAATGGTGTTATAATCTGCAAGGAGTATAAACTTCTCCAAGTTTAAATGTTGCCATAAAGGCAAACGATGTACTACAGCCTGGGAAGGCTATTGATTCATGGTTGGCTTATGTTGGCAAGGGTGTTAAATAACAGTTTTAGCTGATTTGAAAAGACTAACCGTAAAGGGATTCATCCTTTAAAAATACAGGCCCAAACTTTCCTTTCCATATTACTAGGCCAAGAGTTGAAAGATAGCTCATTTCATGAGGCGATATGTTTAGGGATTAAAATGCAGTTTTGCTCCAAAAAGTAATATTTGGTCTGCAATACTCATACTGTTCATTTTTGCCTAACTAATAGGTTTGATATTTTGGACTCTGCTATCTTATGCAGCTTTGCTTATAAGTGATTTCATGAGTGCATGCCATGTGCAGGCTCCGTGTGAGCAAAGCCTGTGTCAGTTCTCTGTTTCATTACATATTAGCAAGCAGTTCTGATGCATTGGATCTTTTAGGTAAAGGGAGCATCTAAACTGTAGCTACTGCTTTCATTTATCCTCACAATACTGCTGGGATACTGTTAGAGTCATTAAGATATTTATGTGCCTTGTAAGCACTGCTGCTATGTACACTTGGATAGGTGTTATGTATTTTAGAAGTAAACATTCTGTTGCAATTATCAACTGCTTTTAGACATACAAAACACAACATATATAAGCCACTACAGAACAGGGCTTTCTGAGAAGTTTAAATGCCAATCAATAGTTTTCATAATGTGCATTTCAGTCTGTATATTAGACTGGCAGTGTAGTGGATTGACATTGATTTTACAGCAAAACCAATGATGTGTTGAAATGCTAATTAAGCCCAAATGAATACAGAAATACACATTTCACAAATTTTCAACCTTATGCTTTAGTGTTAATATAATAATAAATGGGATAAACATATTTCTTGAAAATTTAGATCATAGTCACTGAGTACTTGGTCTGAATATTGCAGCAATAATCAAATATAGTTCCAGAGAACTTAGTCTGAGTAAAACAGTAATTGCTTGTATACTATGCAGTAGGAAGCAAGTCATTAAATCATAAAAGAAAAACTCCAGCAATAAATTGAAAAAAAAAATATATATATGTGTGTGTATATATATATATATATATATATATATATATATATATATATATATATATATATATATATATATATATATATATATATATATATATGTATATATATATATATATATATATATATTGTAATCAAGTGAGACAGATTATCCTAGAGGAGACTGGCACATAATACAGACAGAAGAATTTAGAACTGTTAGATAAATAAGATATAGAATAGCTGAGAACTTTCACTGGTGTTTTAAAATAGCTCAGAACACAGTAGGTAGCTTTTTAACCTTCCTCTGCTACATGGATCATAGGATCATAGGAGGTTATTAGGCTAACGACCACAGAGGCCTTACAAGCCTAGTGAAGTTCAACCAGTGTTCCCAAGGGTGTCTGGTTCAACAGATACTAAAATCAGCCCCTATTGCCTCTGCCTAAGAGGAACACAGGTGGAAACCTGGGGGTAAATTTCTGGTTACCCATCCAGTTGTCCAAATTATGCTTAAATAAGGTCAACAACGTGTTTTGTTTAATATGAATAGGAAGCTTGTTCCAAAGGTGGGGCAACCTCTGTAAGACAAATCTATCACTCCAGCAAGTTTTGTTGATGTCACATAACAGGTTAAGGTCCTTTGAATGAGTGACCTGTGTGCCATTTGACTTGCAAATGTGCAGCATTTCCATTAAAGCTGGGTCAGAGATTGCTCTATATGCAAGATACAGGTCGCTTCTGAACAGTCTATACAACACAGAGTAAAGTGATAATGATTTCAGTCAGTCTGCATAAGAAAGATCTTGAATACCCTGAATATTCTTTGTAAGGAACCTTTGTGGTCTCTCCAGTTGCTGCAGGTGTTTGGAAAGGAACATACTAAAGGGAACGTTGTATTATTGGCCTGATGATGGCATAGTACAGGGGGTTATAACCTCATTTTTTTTTCCAGAGGCAATGCTCTTACTTATGAGATGAGCAATATAAAATTACCGTATTACCACTAGGAGACATAGTGATTGAAGTTAAGGTTGCTGTCGACCTGTGTTCTCAGATCTGTCACCACTGAATGTGTGCTTAGGTTATTCTTATTGATGGGGTAGTTTGCAGGAACATCACCCTTGCTGAAGGGGATGATAATGCATTTTTTCCATTAAGTTTAAGACCATAACTTTGGCAACAGTCATTAGTCTGAGTAAGGCCCTCTTACAGGAGGTTGACATTGCTAGAGATTTCAATGATCGCTCCCAGTTTGCAGTCATCAGAAAATTTTGTCAGCCACAGTCCTTTAGTTGTAGTCTGTACTTCAGAGAAGTAGATTCCAAAAAGTAGGGTTACCAGAACCAATCCCTGTGGAACACTACTGGTTATGGGTCTGCTGGAGGAGGTGGAGTCCCCTATTTTGACCATATGAGTTCTATCAGTGAGCCAGTTTGCAATCCACCTGATAATATAAGGGTTGATACCCACCTGGGTGAGTTTATCAATGATGCCTGAGTAGGAGATTTTGTCAAAGGCCTTGGCTAAGTGTAGGTAGGCTGTACGTACAGATTTGTCCTTGTCTAGGGCTTTGGTGACTGTCGTGAAGAAGTCCACCAAGTTTAACAGGCATGATCTCCCCTTGACAAAGCCAACCTGGGTGGTGCTGATCATTTGGAGATTTCCTATATTTTTGTTAATAAAGTCAATGATGATTCATTCCATGGCCTTGCAGATAAGGCTGGTCAGACTAATGGGTCTATAATTTCTGGGGTCCATGGATGCACCTTCCGTGTGCAAAGGGATGATGGTACCTGTTTTCCATTCTGCTAGGATGAAGCCAGTGCTTTGGCTGTGATTGAAAGTGTGCCCAATGGTGATGCTAATTAATTTTTTAACCCATGTAGAACACAGCCCGGGATGTTGTCTGGTCCCATAGAGGCTGTGTTTTTGGCCTTGAAGAGGGCATTTAAGACCTGATCCTTGGAGATACTAGGTGTGGGACAGGTGATAGAGATGCTTTTCGGTATATGTGGCGGGGACAGGGGAGTGAAGTTTTCACTGAACCTGTCAGCCAGCAGGTTTGCTATATCCACAGGTACTATATATGTAATACCATTAGCTATGAGTTTCGAGAAAATCTGGTCCTTACCTTTGAGGTTACAGATGTAAATAAAGAATGCCTTGTGGTTCTCCTTAGTTAGAATCTAATTTGGATTCATAGTTTGCTTTGGAGGACTTCACTAGGAGTCTTATTGGCTCCTTTAAGTTGAGGAGGGAATGTTTCCAGTTTTAAGACCATTCCTTCCTAGTCTTAGTCTTTCTTTCTCCTATTGTATAGCCTATCAATGCCAGTTGTCCACTAGGTAGGTTTGTTCTTCCTTGAAGATCTTGCTTTGGTTCTATCAGGTACGACAGAGTCAATGCAATTGTACAAGTGCTCATATCAAGCATTGGGTATAACTCAGCATAGGTGTCTGTTCCATCAGTGGGGGAGGGACTATGAAGTTATTTATGCCACATATGTCACATAAGAAGTGATAATTGGCCTTGGAGAAGTTTTTTAGTCTAGTTGTTGGAGGGGGGGGGACTTGTGTTATAGTTGCTTCTAGCTAGACTGAATTGTGGTCAGATCTCACTAGGGATGGCCAACCCCCTGGGTGTGGTACAGCAGTCCCCCATGTTGGTGAGCACCACATCCAGGATGTTTGAGCCTCTTCTGGGTGTGTCAAACATACGGTACAGGACACTGGAGTTAATGAAGTCCAAGAACCTTTGGGCAAGTGAGTTAAAACACGTATAATTTGCACAGTCAATGGATGGGTAATTAAAGTCACCCGAAACCAGGATGTTTGGTTGTATCTTGATTAACTCAAGTAAATCCAAGTAGGCTGAGTGGATATCCCGATTCATGAAGGGGGTCCTATAGCTTGCAATGACCTGAAGAGGAGTCTTGCCTACAGCCAATTGCACCTGAAGTAATTCAAGGGAATCATGTTGTTTAACCAATCTAGAGGTGTATTTATCTTTAATGAGTATTGACACACCACCTCCTTTAGTTCTCATGCCTTCAGTTTGTGGTCTGAACATTTAGAAGGAAATGTAACATGGTATAGCTGGAGTGCTCTCCCCAGCCTTAAACCAGGCCTCAGTGACTGCACAAATGTTAGCATCTTCCAAGGTGAGGACTGCTTCCAGTGAGTGCAGTTTCTGGTTTAGACTCCTAATGTTTAACATCATAACCTTGAGTTTGGGTATTTTACATCAGGAATTTTGTTTTTATGACATTGCCTAAAAATGCACTGGGGGGTAGCCAGTAACTGTAATCCCAAGGATGACAGATGAAGACCATCTCTGGCAAAGCATCAGAGTCTGTCAACCATATAATCACAGGCTGAGACATACTGTATTCCCTTTGAATGACACCAGAAACTAAACCAGTTGTTAAAGTCAATCATTTTTTGTTTGTATTGAGGTATGATCCTAGGCAAATGTAAAATGTTGCTTAAGGCTAGGAACACACTTGCCTGAGTCACATAATCAGAGAGTTCAGTCATGTTTCTCTTCATATAGTTCAGTGAGGTACATCTCAAGTTGTTCACACCAACAGGGACTATGACAGAGTCATAACAGTAAACACAAAGTCCATGAACTGCAAAGGTGAGGCTTCAGAACAGCAGCTTCAGCTTAGTAAAAAATATGTTCCAAAACAGCAGCTTCAGCTTAGAATAATGTATACTCAAAATTCTCCAACAACAAAAGATTCGCAACAATTTATTGGTACACAACAAGCAGCTCACAAACAGCTTCTACAAGTGTATGACAACAGGTGTCTAATTTCTTTTTCTATTTTTAATATCATGTTTTTACTTTGTATGGGTGTAATTTTTTGATAGAAGTCAATATTATCCAGCATTTCTAGCATCAAACTATTGTAATCAACTCTATTCATAACCACCGTTTGCCCTCCCTTGTCTACTGGCCTAATGGTTATCTGGTTATTACTCTCTAAATCTTGCATAGCTTTAAATTCTTCTTTACTTAAATTATGCCATTTGCCACTTTCCTTAAGTTGTTTCCGCTCATAATACATTTTATACATATCAGAAATACAAGTTTGCTCAAATGCATTAATTAAAGCATTTTGTTTTGGTACAAAAAGACTTGGTTTCCTGAATGTAGTATCAAACTCTTGCTGCTGTTCATTACCAAATAATGTTTTCAGAGTCAAGTTATGGGTAAACAGCTTCAAATCGAAAATAATGTCAGTGATACTCATATCTATAGCCGGTATAAAAGATAACCCCTTTTCTAACACGTTTGATTCAAAATGTGTTAAACCATAATCTGATAAATTTACAATTAATGTCTTACTTGTTGGAAGGCCTTTTTTATTGTAAATGGACTCACTGGACCTTCGTCAGGTTTTCTCTTGTTTCTCACTATACTTCTCCCCCTCTGTTGTTGTCGCGGTCTGCCTCTCCCATTCCTGCTCATAGATCTCTCCCTTATAGGCAGAGGAAAATTCAAGCCTAAAAGGCCAGTTCCTTTTAAAAAAGAAGATGTTGGATGTGCTGATGTGTTTTTAGTGTTGGAGATTTCATTTTCTGCTTCACAATGTATTTCCGCGCTTACTTGAAACGTCTTCCTCCTTGCTCCAAGGTTGAATGTCACCAGTGCATTCGAAACATCAGACATCAAGGCATTTACTCTATCGTCATCACAGCCACGCCCTTCTGCTTCCACTTGACCAATCAGTATCTCTCCAGAAGTCAAATTTTGTGCAAACTGAATTTTCTCATTTACTTGTTGGGGCATTGAATCAATATTAAGCGCCATACTATTATGGTCATTTACATCTTGTGGCCAAGTGAAGATATGGCCCAATGAGAAGTCTTTCCAATCTCTACAAAGCTTCTTTAATTTAATTTGTAGAAGTTTTCTGGCATATACTGTCAGATTCTCAACCATATCAGTCATAGATTTACACAGTGCTTCTGTATTATGTTTTACATATGTCAGTATATTTTTTCTTAATGCTGCCGTTAGTTTTTATCATTTCTCTCTCTGCTGCCACTACTAGCAGCTTTAAATACCCCAAGCTAGTGTTTATATTTAGTTGTTGCCATTCACTTAGCAATATGGAGTCACACTCAGTCTGTGCAGGAATTCTGAGCACTCTTAAACCTCGAGGTATAACACGTTCTGTTAAACAAGCTTCTAAATGAAACTTCTCATATTGTACCCGCTTTAGTTTATATAATTCTTTTTCTAATAAGAACATATCACTTCTCATGGCCAAAAAGTCTATGTTAGAATGTTCTGTCTCTTCAATGATCACATCTCTTTTCAAAAGTGGATTTTCTTCTTCACTCACCTTGGATAAAAATAATTCTAGGTCGTTTTCAGTCCATTTCAGTTTTAAGCCCGGTGTACATTCAAGTTCGATGTTATCCATTTCAGTAGCCATAACTCCTGAACTATTGGGTAAAAAATATAGAAACTTCTAAATGATGCAAACCACCCAATGTTACAGGCCCCTTTGCATAAAAGTATTCCAAAGTATCCACAAAGTAAACACAAAGTCCATGAACTGCAAAGGTGAGGCTTCAGAACAGCAGCTTCAGTTTAGTAAAAAATATGTTCCAAAACAGCAACTTCAGCTTAGAATAATATATACTCAAAATTCTCCAACAACAAAAGAAAGATCTGAATTCCACTCAGCTGCATAACAGTGTCTGTTGTTGAGAGACTTGAGTGTGTGTGTGATGTTGCAGATCATGGGACCTGATAGACAGCTGACTGTGATGTTTTCCTTATCCAACCTGATAAGAGGGACATCTGTGTGTCTCACAATTGAGTCGGCTATGACTAAGATATTTGTTTTTGTATTATACCTTAGGGGTTGACTGGTGAGACACTGGTATGTGATATATTTTGTGTACTATGTTCTGCAGAGGATGTATTATGTGAATCTTGCTTGTGTTTATGTTGGGAGGTCTCTGATGTTTAGGTAAGCTTCTGGTAAGGAGCTCCACATATATAGGTTTATGTGTTGTTAGTTTGGTCAGTGAAGGAGGTGAGGTGTGCATACTGACAACCTGCTTAGTATTAGAAATGGTGAGTGAGAGAGCCTGGATTCTAGGATATTGATATAGATGCATCTCTCTCATAATGAATTAGTGTGGACTAGAAGAAATGAATTGTCAGCGTACATGAGGCAATTGCTACATTGCCTCAGGTTGCCCATGTTGACTAAGCTGGGTGGAGAAACTGTGGGAAACTGTCCATCCATAATGCTATGTAAGTTTGATGTGGTCAGAAAAAGGGAGAGGACAGGAAGGACCAGGTAAATAAAGTAGAGGACAGGAGAAGTGGACAAAAATGCGAAGGGCTAGTGGATAGGATTTGTGTTGGTACCTCAGGAGCTTCACTGAATGTATCATTTGTCAGTGAGGGACAATAATGAAAACTCACAGATGGAGCACCAGCAGAGTACTAAGGTAAAATTTGCAGGCAGAAGAGTTTGCGTCTATAACAGTCAACAGTGCCCATCGCTGCTATACAGTGCTTATGCAGCAAACAACAGCAAACTGATTTAAACAAATTAACCAATAAAAGCTCAAAACTGAGCCCTGTTCCAGCAGCCTTCAATCAGATGAGTTCTGACTGCACGCTCCTGCCACTAGGGTACAGGGGAACCCTCTCCAACAAAAGATGGTATGGTTTAGTGCTCAAGTTATACAAACAGAACTAGATTCAGCAGGTCTGAATCTAGTTTATGCTACAGCAAAGTACAATTTCAGGAAAAAAAAAAAACAGTTCAAATCAGCAGGCACAATAAGCTTTCAACCAGCAACTCCCAACTCAGAAGGGCAGAGGCTACCCTCTCCTTCCACAAGAGTGTAGATCATAAACCTTCTTAACGTAAAATAACTGGCCTGAAGCCCAGTTGCTTAAACCAAAACTAAGAGGCTTAGAATAACAGTTACAATTTAATCAGGCTATTAACAATAAATCAATAAATGCAGCCGAATAAATTCAATTGAACACTTTTAAGAACAAGCAGCAAAAGCAAAATAAAATAATAAAGTAGGAGGAAACACAAATACAGTAAAAGCAGCTGAATAAATTGTATTTTTATGGGAGATTAGGTCTTGGGTAGTGGCAGATACCTATATACCTAGTGATCAGAATCAATATGTGAGGAAATGATAGTGTCAGAGTCTCTTTGAGCATACTCTAAAGGAGTCTGGAGAACCTGGAAGGTGAGAAGGGAACATTGCTGTCATGAGACGAGTACCTAGAGAAAGAGATGTAGCTGGTTCAATAAGCACCCTGTGCTAGTCCCAAGAAGTAGCACCCCACCCCTGCTTCTCCTTCTGCTACACCAATTAGCAGAAGCTAGGTGCACACCCCTCCATTCTGACCCATACCTCTTGTTGGGAAGAGCAAAAATAACACAGACTGTTTCTATGTCCCACCCCCGCTCCTCTTCAACTAGTGGCAATTTAAAAGAAGCAGTTGCTCCAGCTTATATCCATCAAGGAGGGCTACAGTGCTCCATTTCTAGTAAAAAATAAATACATCAATAAATAACATTTTTTTCTTTTAAATTGTAGGAAACAACTACATTAGCTACATTTGTAGTAAGCAGTTACTGCAGTTTATACCCAACATGGAATTCTATAGCACTCAGGTTCTAGTATAAATAAAAATGAAAAGAAAGAACATTTTTTTTTTCCTTTTAAACTGTTGCAAACTGCTTGCTGTATTTGAGGCAAGCAGTCGCTACAAATTTGTGCCACATACAGAGCACCACAGAACTTAGGATTGACTGCAGAACTTAGGATTGAGCAGTCTAACTGTCACTGAAGGAGTGACCTCAGCACAAGAGCAGTAGTAATTGGTTGTTTTGGACCATTTCTAGCTCTTTTGAAGTTCCCTGTTTAAAATCCGCCTCAGAGCATTTTTTTCTGGCTATACTACTCAGAGACAGTTCCACGTGGTCCTGCAGAGTGGTCCTAGCTACAGAGAACTGAAAAAAGCGACTACTTTCTTGATTTAAGTATTTTTTTCTGATTTTTTTCCTTGGAATATCTTCTCTTGCTTATTTCGAACAAGCTTATACTGTTTTTTTTAACTGTTTGCTGCATTATATAGCATCTGCACTTAAAATTTCACCTGGTAGAAAATTGGTCGAAAATCTGTTGTTTCTTTGTTTAATTTAACTGTTGAGTCTGCCCACTAAAGTGTGATAGCTTGTGTAACTGATTTATTACTGCCTTCTGTATTTCTGTGTGCTTTCTATCTGAAAAACAAAAAACAAAAAAAAAAATAATCCTTGTTTTCCTGCCTCTCCTCGACTAATTTAGAACAGTTTACAGGCTCTGCTGTATTCTGGGCTGTGGTGTAGTTCCTGTGTTGTCCATTACCTTACTTGGATAGAAGGAAGTTTCTTTGCTCACCAGTGGGAGTGGGGAGCCTTGAGCAGCCTATCTGTCCCTGAAGGAGTGACCTCAGTACAAGAGCTGTAGTAATTGGCTGTTTTGGACCATTTCTAGCTCTTTTGAAGTTCCCTGTTTGAAATCCGCATTTGCGCGGCTTTGCGCGATTGTGCACATAGCACAGCACCGGTTAAACAGGGTTAAACTTTTTCTGGCTCCGCCAAGTCTGGTCTTCAAATTTTCCCTTAGAAAGCTCTACTCTTAGATTAACCAGTCTACTCATTATATTATAAGCCTAGCACTTGTCCTCAAAGCTTCTCTTCTAAGTAAGCACTCTCAAACTTAAGTAGCACTACATCCACCTACCACCCCAACCACTTCCCTCAAAGACACAGCACTCTCTTATAATATTCTAGCATGTCGAGTGGTAGATTGCTAGCATCTTCTCCTGTTCAGCTGGTTAATCTGGGAATCTTGAGACAATGCTATAATTGTTTCATGTACACAGACAACCCTCTCCTCCTCCTCCCAACAAACACAAATACATGTGAGAGATGCAACTATATAGCCAAACCGGAGGCTGAACTCTCTCAACTCAGGACTGGCAAGACCAGACAGGAGGAGAAGGTAACCACACACACACAACAAACCCAGTCACACATAGACCTACCCCAACTGCAAATCAAACACATAATAACACAAAAACATACTTGGAGGCTCTATTAAAAAACTTACCAAAACAACAGAGGCTCCCAAAGCAGACACCCAAAAATCCACCACGTCAAAACATAACACATGCAACACATACTTCAATAAATCGGTGTGTCAACAAATCACAGCCCTTAAGCCAAACACTATGCCTGATACACTAGTGATAGGTGAGTCTATAGTCAGACACACTGACGTCCCACTTACCAAGCTGAGCAAGGACAGGGTAACGGTAAGCTGCCTATTGGGGGTTAGGATCCACCATATAACACACGCACTCAGGTCACTCAAAAGCACGTACAAATATGATTCCGTCATTGTCCATGCGGCGTGAATGACCTGAGACGTACCTCCTTGGACTACATGAAAAGAGACATAGATGAGCTCTCTGATTATGTAGCCCAGGCTGGTATGACCCTGACCCTGAGCAGCATCTTGCCCTCACCAAGAATGATGCCACAATACAAAGACAAGATGATCAGCTTTAATAATTGGCTCAATTACTTGTGTCATTCTAGGGGGATCCAATGTCTGTCTGCTTGGGATGACATGCTGGACAAGCCACACTGCTTCACAAGGGACGGCTTGCACCTGTCATCACTGGGCTTCCGGATATTGGCTAAGGCTCTTGCCACCCCCACAGTGCCTTTTTTAGGCAAGGCTCAAAAGATGAACCCACCTCCTTAGAAAACAAAAATGGAAAAAAATTAAGGGTAATGCTGCTCAACACCAGAAGTCTAAACCTCAAGATGCAGGCTCTCGAAGCACTCCTCAGTATGGAGAACATCGATGTCTGCGCAGTAACTGAGACCTGGTTCAAGGCTCCTGAGAGCACCCCAGCGCTACCAGGCTTTACCTCATATCATGCTTTTTGGCCCCAAAACCTGGGCCGAACCACAAAGGGATGGGGAGTGTCAATATTCATCAAGGATACCCACACCTCCAGGTTAGTGTCAACTCATGAAGCATCGGAGACCATCCAGGTGCAGCTAACCATAGGCAAAACTGCTATACAACTGGTTGCATGTTACAGACCACCCTCCCAATCTCAAGAACCCCACTCAACCTTCCTGAAGACATAGGAAGATATGAATGTCTCACCAAATACCATCATATTGGGAGACTTCAACTACCCTAACATAGACTGGGTGCACTATTCTAGCCTTAACACTCTAGCCCAAAGGTTCCTGGAATTCATAAACTCAAATGCAATGGAACAGCTAGTCACCTCTCCCACAAGGGGGGATAATATACTAGACCTGATAATCACAAACATGGGGACAAAATGATCTACACCGGAAGTATTCCCCTCACTGGTGAGATCTGACCACAAACTAATCACCCTGAATATACATTTACCACCTCCACCCCCAGCACAAAAGACTACAGTGAGAAACTTCTCAAAAGCCGACTTTACACTTCTTAAGACTGAGATGGTATCATTTAAGCCCACAGGGCCAATGGAAACCACATCCCACAATGCTGAATCCTACACAAATGCTTTCTACGGACATCTCCAAGAATGCATGGATTGTGCAATCCCAAATAAAACCAAGACCCTCTCCACCAAAGGAAAGCGTTCTGTCTGGTGGACCCCAGCCATAAACAAATTGTATAACAAAAGAAGGAAGCTACTGCAAGACAGAGCAAAATCCCATAAAGGGAAGGCATCTCTGATCAGCACTAGTAGAAAGCTACGTTCTCTCATAAAAACATCCAAGGCCAACTTTGAGAGAAAAATCGCCAAGGACACTAAAGATAACCACAAGGCATTCTTCAGTTATGTTAGAAACCTGGACAGAAACCCTCAGATATGCTCAGAGTTAGTACACAATGACAATAAATTTACTGAACCCACAGATATTGCCAACATTCTGGCAGACAGGTTCAGTGCAAATTTCTCCCCTCCCTCACCTCCAAAATAAGAAATACTTATCCCAGCTGAATGTAACCTCCCTGTCATCTCTGATGTCCAGGTGAAAACCGCCCTCAGCAAAGCAAAAAACACAGCATCAATGGGACCTGATGGTATCCCCGGCTGCGTGATACGTGAACTCCAAGAGGAGCTAGACCTGCATATAAAAATGCTATTTAACCTTAGCCTTACTACAGGATATGTACCTGAACACTGGCATACAGCAACAGTGGTCCCACTCCACAAGGGAGGCTCCACTACAGACTCTGGGAACTACCGCCCCATAAGCTTAACCAGCCTGGTCTGCAAAGCTATGTAAAGAATTGTTATGGAACTCATAAACAACGACATTGGGGACCTACAGACACCCGATCCCACCCAGTTCAGCTTTGCAAAGGGCAGATCCTGCCTTTTGAACCTGTTTGACTTTTTCAAAACAGTCACTAGAGCCATTGATGAGGGCAAGACAGTCCATACAGCCTACCTGGACTTGGCTAAAGCCTTCGACACAATACCCCACTCAGGCATCATAGACAAGCTAAACAGCTTAAATGTAAATCCATATGTCACAAGATGGGTTGCAAACTGGCTAAAGAACAGAACACATAAAGTCAAAATTGCGGGAGCCATGTCAGACTCAAAGCCAGTCACAAGTGGTGTCCCACAGGGCTCTGTCCTGGGACCCCTCTTGTTCGGCATTTACTTCTCAGATGTGAAAGCAAACATGGGAGGGTTGTGGCTGACAAAGTTCACAGATGACTGCAAACTAGGCGCCATAGTTGATACACCAGCTGACACATACATCCTACAGAAAGGCCTCACTGAAATGGACAACTGGTGCCGGAATCATGGCCTTAAACTGAATGCCAAGAAATGTATAGTCATCCCCTTTGGGAAAAACAAAGTACCCACAAATTGTCACATAGACAGTAACCCACTGAGTATGGAAAAAGTAATCAGAGACCTGGGGACCCAAGTTGATAGTGACCTCTCATTTGACACCCATGTTGCCAAAGTGGTTAGAAAGACTTTCTACCTTGCCCACCTTATCATGAAGGGGTTCACCTCCAGATCAAAGGAGGTCATCGTACCCCTATACTCCTCCCTTATCAGGCCCATGATTGAGTACAATGCCCCATTTGGTATGTACCTCACCCGGCACTTACAACAGCTGGAGAGACCCCAAAAGTACCTCACCAAGAGGATCAAGGGTCTCCAACATATGTCATATGCTACCAGGCTAAAGAAACTCCAGCTCTATTCAGTAGCATACCACCTGCTCAGAGGTGATCTGTGCCTGACATACAAGGCCATGTCAAACCAGGAATTGATGGACATACTCCTCCTCAAAAAATCCAAATCCATTAGAACCACGAGAGCCAAAGATTTAAACCTCAGTACAAATATGAATAGAACATGCTGGAGGGACAGATTCATAACTCAGAGGCTTCTCATACTCTGGAACAGAATCCCAGTTCATGTTAGGCAGAGCCGCTCACTGACTCTCTTCAAGAGAAATCTTGACGAGTGGATGGGAGATCATAGGTTTACCCCGGGGGTCACCCCTGTGTCGCTACTTGACAGAGGCACAGTAAACTAATTATAATAAGTAAGGGGGTCTTCAATGTGTCACTACTAGACAAAGGCACAGTATTCTAAATTTATTCTGTACACCTTAGTACCACTACATGGGGTGGCGAAAGCCACATCTCTACGGCTAGGCTTACAAATGCCCCAGGGCAGATAGCCTAGTACTAAACTATGAAACTATGAAACTATGCAAATGCAATGTTAACTTTTAAAAGTCATTGAACACTAAAAGCATTCAAGGTCAGATTTGGATGGCCAATCGTGCCTTCTAATACTATGAGTTTAAGGCTGTTGCCCACTCTACACCAACTTAGTTAGCCAACACAACTCATGATACTATGAACTGGAAGCTGTATCTCCAGTGGGAGTGGTGAGGAAAAGGAATGGGGTTTAGCTCCTTAATGAGAACTGATACCCACAAGGTACTGTATATGGAATGTTGGTCTGTAACTGAGCCAGTGCGGTTAGAAATAAAAAGAGACATTTAATTTCAGCATTGTGCCATTATAGTGGCTGTTGGTTTTCCACACTAGAAAGGATAACCAGACTTGTGTATATATAGAAATATATATATATATATATATATATATATATATATATATATATATATATATATATATATATATATATGTGTGTGTGTGTGTGTGTGTGTGTGTGTGTGTGTGTGTGTAGTTATATTCTACTGTATAATGATTTATTTTTGTATTTTGTCAACAGAATACTTACATTAAAACAGGTTTAAGTTCCATCTGTTGCTGTTCAACCTAGGACTGTTTTATATATTTAAGTTTACACACTTGAATAATGTTATTTGCATTCTATATCCACCTATCAATCTATCTATTTATCTATCTATCTATCTATCTATCTATCTATCTATCTATCTATCTATCTATCTATCTAGTTCTCTGGGAGAATCAAATATTATCAAAACTAGGTTAAGTTTGGCTGACATCTGTTTAGTCAGCACACTTTGGCCGACTAAGCAGTTGATATCTGTGCAAGAGTGCCAGTTTTATGTGAGTTTGTAGTTAAGATATATAATTAGAATCCAGTGTAGAGTGCAGAGATCTCAAAATGGTAAGTGCTGGAGTGCTTTCCTCCTTCAAAAAAACTGTTTTTATTTTGTAAATTTTAATTTAGCATGGTCTGAGATATGCTGCCCACATTTGCTTTTTCAACATTTTCAATGTTATGGAAATTGAATGATTTCTTCTTCTTTTGGCTTTTCCCGGTCAGGGGTCACCACAGCAGATCACCTGTCCACTCATGATTGGCAGTAGAGTTTTATGGTGTCAAGTTGCCAGCCTGGCACCCAACCTTCCACAGAAGGCACACACACTCACACCTAGGACCAATTTAGAGTGTCCAATCCACCTACAGCATGTCTTTGGGATGTGAGAGGAAACCAGAGCACCTGGAGGGAACCCACACGACCACCGGGAGGACATGCAGACTCCGCACAGAAGGTACCCCAGCTGAGGATCGAACCAGAGAACCTCTTGCTGTGAGGTGACAATACTAACCACTGCACCACCGTGGCTACCCTGGAATTTAATGATTTAAGTCTAGTTATCTATCTATCTATCTATCTATCTATCTATCTATCTATCTATCTATCTATCTATCTATCTCTATGTGTGTGTGTAAAACATTAACAGTTTATATTGATATTCTCTGTATAGAAAATGGGGAAATGGGGAATATGCCTTTATATGTGACTTCTGTTTATAAATTCTCAGTTCTGACAATAATCAAGTAAGACAATTAATTATATTAGATGAGATAATAAAGCAGTATATAATAGGCTTTATGTTGTTATAGGAAATCAGGAATTTGGTTTATCAACTCAAAGCATCCTCATGGGGTTTGTGGTTCAAAGGGTTGGATGGCAAAGTAGGAGCCTATTATGGATGTGATCTGTAGAAAAACATGAAGAAGGTTTAGCGAAGCAGAAATTTTATATTTTCTGCTCCCAGATCAAGATTCCTTGTAAACCTCAGGGGCATCCTGGTACTCCGTGATTAAATTCACAAGACATCTAATAATGCTCCGAGTATATTCACAGCTTTCCTTTTTTGTCATGTTCCACCAAGCATCCCCACTTTTGTTCTCAAAATCCCTCTCTATGAGAGGCAAAAACCTCTGACATTGTGTCTCCAGAACTTCTTCTAAAAAGCATTCCCCCAGGTGATTCATATGACACTATGCTATTAAAGGACTGCAAAGACTGGGACAGTGGTGCAATGAAGATCGTTGTCTTTGTGTGTATGCATTTGTGTTCACGCAAGTGCCTGCCTTTGTAGATGCATATTATCAGTTAGATATACACAACACTTTATAGGTTCATAGGTGTGTACTAGGCTAATAGCCCTGGGGCCTTTACAAGCCTAGCCCATAGAAATGCCTTGGCATTGTGCCACCCATCATTAGTTCCCAGTGCCTCTATTAAGTAAAGCCACTGGAGTGATCCCCAGGGTGAACTTTCTATTTCCCATCCACTCATTACAATTTTGCTTGAAGAGGGCTAGTGAGGTGCTCTGCTTGATATGCATGGGAAGTCTATTCCAGAGCATGGGTAGTCTCTGGGTTATGAACCTGTCCTTCCAGCATGTTCTGTTGACTGTGGTAATGAGGTTGAGGTCTCCGGAGCATGTGGTGCAGTGGGATTGGGATTTCTTTAGATGTTCCATTTCTAACAGAGCTGGGTCAGGCATGGCTTTGTAAGTCAAGCAGAGATTGCCACTTAGTAGACGATATGAGACAGAGAATAGCTGGAGTCTTTTGACTCTGTCCATGTAGGACATGTGTTTAAGGCCTAGGATCCTCTTCATGAGGTACTTTTGTGGCCTCTCCAACTGTTGCAGGTGTCTAGTGAGGTACATGCCAAATGGGGCATTGTACTCTATGATTGGTCTAATGAGGGAAGAGTAAAGAGAAACGATGATCTCTTTCTTCCTGGATGCAAACCCCTTGATAATGAGATGTGCGACATAGAAGGACTTTCTGACCACAGTGGCAATTTGGTGGTCGAAGAAGAGGTTGCTGTCAACCTGTGTCCCCAGATCTCTTATAATGCCTTCAGTGTTCAGTGGGCTCCCATCGATGTGGTAATTAGTGGGAACTGAGTTTTTCCCAAAGGGGATGACAACACATTTCTTGGCATTAAGCTTAAGGCCATGGTTTCAACACCAGTCATTGGTCTCAGTGAGGCCTTTCTGTAGGCTGTCAGCATCACTTGAGGAGTTAATAATAGCTCCCAGCTTGCAGTTGTCTGAGAATTTGGTCACCCAGAGTCCCACCGTGTTGGCCTGGACTTCTGACAAGTAGATGCCAAACAGGAGATGATCCAGCACCGATCCCTGTGGGACTCCACTCATGACTGGTCAGCAGTCTGACTTGGAGTCCACTACTTTCACACTGTGGGTTCTATCCGTGAACTAATTTGCAACCCACCTAATGATATAGGGGCTGATGCCTGGTTTGCTGAGCTTATCAATAATTCCTGAGTGAGGAATGGTATCAAAGGCCTTGGCTAGATTGAGCTAGGCTGTATGAACTGCCATACCTTCATCCACCACTCTGCTGGCTGACTCAAAGACGTCAACCAGGTTGAGCAGGCATGATCTACCTTTCACAAAACAAAATTGTGTGGGATCTACAGTTTGGAGATTCCCTATATCCTTGTTAATTAGGCCCATAATGATGTTATTTATAGCCTTACATATCAGATTCTTCAGGCTAATGGGGCAAAAATTTCCAGGGTCTATAGTCGCTCCTCCTTTATGGAGAGGGATGACTGCTGCAGTGCACCATTCAGTAGGGACAAAGCCTGAGGTGAGGCTCTGAGTGCACAAAGCACATAGATGTGGTGCCAGTTCACTTTGTAATTCATTTAGAACACAGCCACGGATCTTATCTGATCCCATGGAAGCTGTATTCTTGGCCTTAGACAATGCAGCTTTAACCTGTGCTCCAGTAATGTTGGGTGCCTGGCATTCTTCCAGTATTGAGATTGGTCCGGGGGGGGGGGGTAAAGTTGGCACTGAATCTGTTGACCAGTATGTTGGCAATATCTGTTGGCTCAGTATAGGAGGTACCATTGTGCAGTAACTCAGAGCAAATATAAGTATTGCCATGGAGATCCTTGATATAACTATAGAAGGCTTTGTGGTTGTTTTTAGTGTCTGCCGTAATTCTGCTTCATAGCTGGCTTTGGAGGTTTTGATCAGGGATCTCAACTTTTTGTTGAGGCTAATAAGGGAATTTTTCCAATCTTGGGACTTCACCTTTTTCTGCAATAGTTTCTTCCTTCTGTTATAGAGTTTATTAATAGCAGGGGACCACCAGACTTTTTGGAGGAGAGCATCTTGGTTCTGTTGGGTATGGCTAGGTCCAGGCATTTATGTACATGTTCATACAGTGCATTGGTGTATGATTTGGCAGTCATGCATCTATTTTCCATGGCCGTGAAGTTAGCCACCTCTGTTTTTAGGAGGCCAGAGTCAGCTTTGGAGAAGTTTTTCATGCTGGATACCTTTGCGGGGGGTGTGGGTGAGATGTGGATTTCCATGGTGATTAGTTTGCGGTGGGATCTATCTAGGGAGGGATTGACTATTGGTGTAGAGCAATGGTTGCTCATGTTAGTAATAACCAGGCCAAGGATATTGCTTCCTCTAGTGGGGGTAAGAATGAGCTGGTCCGGGCCATTGGAACTGATGAATTCCAGGAAGCATTGGGCCAGTGCACTGGTGCATGAGTAATATTCCCAGCTGATGGAGGGGTAGTTGAAGTCACCTAGTATGAGAGTGTTGGGTTGGATTTTAATAGTTTCCACTGTGCTTATGAATGTGGGGTGAGAGTCTTGGACATGGTTGGGGACCTATAGCAGGCTACCACCTGAATCGCCATCTTACCCAATGTTAGTTGTACCTGAAGTATCTCAGATGCGTTATGCTGCACTACTAGTCTGGAGGTGTACATATCCTTTATGAATATGGAGACACCACTGTGTTTGGAGCTTCGGTCCATGTTCTGGGGCCAAAAGGTGTGGAATGATGTATAGCCTGGTAGCACAGGAGTGCTTTCTGCTGCTTTAAGCCAGGTCTCTGTTATAGCACAAAAGGCAATGTACTACATTTTAAGGAGGGCTTCGAGTGAGTGCATCTTGAGATTTAGACTTCTAGCATTGAGCAACATGACCTTCAGAATGCATTTATTTATAGCTGTTACAGCGGTAATTTGATCTTTGGAACACCGCCTAAAAAAAGGCACTATAGGGGTGGCAAGAGCCTTAGCCAGTACCCGGAAACACAGGGTGACAGATGCAGGCCATCTCTGGCAAAGCATTGAGGTCTGTCAATCATGTCATCCCAACCAGATAAACACTGGATGCCCTTAGAATGACACCAGAATCTTAGCCAATTGCTGAAGTCAATCATTTTCTGTTTGTACTGTAATATCATTCTGGACGATGGTAAGATGCTGCTCAGGGTTAGGGACATACCTCTCTGGGCCACATAATCCAAGAGCTCAACCATGTCAATTTTCATGTAGTCCAGGGAGGTGTGTCTCAGGTCATTCACACCCACATGGACAATGACAGAGTCATACTTGTATTTGTTGTGGAGTGGCCTGTGTGCGTGTGTTACGTGTCGGATTCTGATACCTGATACCTTCTCCTTATTCATCCTAGTGAGTGGGACATTAGTGTGCCTCACTATTGAGTCACATGATTATTGTATTAGGCAAGCTGTTTTGCCTTAGGGGCTTAGGTTGAGGGGCACATTGTGCATGTGTCTTGTGGTTTGTGCTGTGTTGTGGTGGTCAAGTGTTTTTCTGCCTTGGAGGTCTTTGCTGTTTAGGTAGATTTCTATTGAGAGCATCTGCAAAGGTGGGTGTGTGGTTTTTGTTTTTATGTGAGTGCTGTGATGGTGGGTGTTCTGGAGGGCTATGTGTTCCATGTGGTGTGGTGCAGGTGTCAACCTTCTCCTCTTGACCAGCTATTCCAGTCTTAGCTGGTGAGTGCATGGGTTCCAATTTGAAGATATAGGCGTACCTCTTACACGTCTGAGTGTTGGGAGGTAAGAGGAGAGGGTTGTCTGTGTACATGAGGCAGTTGCTACACTGCCTCAGAATGCCCAAGTTCACCAGGTTAATAGGAGAAAGCACATGAAACTGACCTTTAGACATGGAGAGATATATATGTCACTTAGCCACTTCAGTATGTCATAGTATTTCTTTAATAGTGTGACATACAGAGGTAGCTAACAGCTTCTAAAGCAGCTTTAACTTCCTTCACTGTTCTTTCATAGCTTGCACTGACCTCTGTTATGTTGTAGCATGAGATCATAGCTTAAAAACACTTAGAGCTGTTTAACAAAAGATCGTTATGCACTTTTCTGCTATGATTTTGGATCCTAATCCTGATGCTAAATGCACTTCAGTCGTGTTTCACTCAATTTTACTTTCACACATTTCGTATTTGTAGTAAATGTATTCAGTTTCAGTATTATAAATTTGTTTGATATATATATATATATATATATATATATATATATATATATATATATATATATAGCATTAGGAATATAATGATGCTATCAGTAATAATCATAGATGCCCAGCTGCTGTTGTGACACTACATTCTATAAATCTTACAGAATGCATGGCATGAACTGAAACAAGTTATATAAATATGAACTTAAATTGAATTTGTTTGTGTCTTCTGGCTTTTCCTGGTTAGGGGTCGCCACAAAAGAACTCCGGTCCGCTAATGATTGGTAGCTGATTTTTACGTGTCGAGTTACCAGCCCTGACACACAACCTTCAACGGAGGTACGCCCATTCACACATATCTCCATGCAGAAGACGGTCCAGCTGAGAATCGAACCTGACAGCGTCTTACTGTGAGGCGACAACGCTACCGCAGCACGGGATACAAATTGAGAGTGGGACACACTATGCATTGACTGCCTTCTGGAAGGTGAATGAAAGAGGTTGAAAATGTTTATACATAAAGCTACTGTACATGCAAGGAATTTCTGAGTGCATGCTGAAAGTGTATAGAATACATACAAGATGCCACAGCCATGTCTCATGTTTGTTTTACTGTCTTGCATTCACCAATGAAAAAAATGCGATAACTGACATTTTCTCCAAGACAGAAAAAATTGCAAGGCCTTGAAAAAGTTATGGTGAGCAGGATATTATAAAAAACTCTCCATTGTCTTTACATGTGCCAAACATGAACAAGATCGGCTGCTTTCTTATAACAGTGCTTGATTTAACTGGCTATCTCATTCTATATGAGGTATTATATTTCTGCATCCTAAAATTTTTCAATCACTCGTGTGGGAATACAAACACAAACAACAATGACTGATATTTCTGTTAAAGGACCATTCACTTGCAAAAATATTCTTTATACTGAATTTTGTTTTATTGATATGATGGACTTACGCAAGTTTTGGCCTTTTTAATTAGCAGCACATTCATCCAGATGTTTAATATAAAGATGTAGGTAAAGAAATGTAGTAACTTAGTTTTCTCAGCTGAAAATAGTGATGTCATTTGTAAATATGCATGTGAGTGTGTTTGTGTTCATGGGCATGTGTGTGTGCGTGCGCATGCATGTACGTGTGTGCGTGTGTGCGTGCGTGTGCGTGTGTGTGTCTGTGTGTGTGTGTGTGTGTGTGTGTGTGTGTGTGTGTGTGTGTGTGTGTGTGTGTGTGTGTGTGTGTGTGTGTGTGTGTGTTTTGATTACCAAAAGGATTAGGTTATAAATTGTTGGGAAGTTGATTCCTCTAGTCCAGGATTTCAGACCCAGACCTTCCATTAGCGTACTGTGTGACTCTGAGTAAATTACTTAATGAGTTAGTAACATGGGACCATTGGAAATATGGACTAGGCTCCTTAATGGTCTTGTGGATGACATGACTCTGAACTGCCTAGTAACATGTGTGAGTGTGCATGTGCCTGTCTGTCTGTCACATGTGCCCCTTGAGCATAAGGCAACTGCAAAAAAAAATCAACAACTTGAAGACTGATAACGAAAATAATAATAATAATAATAATAGCAATAATAATAATAATAATAATAATAATAGCAATAATAATAGTAGTAATAATAATAATAATAATAGCAATAATAATAATGGTAATAATAATAATAATAATAATAATAGCAATAATAATAATAATAGTAATAATAATAATAATAGCAATAATAATAATAGTAATAATAATAATAATAATAATAATAATAATAATAAATCAAAATATAACAACAAAGCATAAATGTAGTATTGCTTTCATTTATGAAGCTGCTACTGCACTATACTACACTCTCACACCATTGTTCCTGTTGATCATAACCCTTAAGAGCATGTACCCTGATCCAGCCACTCCCTACACCCAGTCCTACTTTAAAGTTCTGTTCACACCTGCAATATAATATTCAAATCATCAGAAAAAAAAATCTGTTGGAGCTATAATTTGCATCTTTCCATTCTGTTAATGACACATTCATACATCATTACTTTTGTAAATTTTTTTGACCCCCGATGTCCACTACTGAAAATCAGTCCTTTAATGTTCATTTAACATAAGAACTTCCTGTTGGAAGTGAAGAGATACTGCTGTATTCCACGAAACAAGAAGGTTCTCCCATTTTGCAGGAAGACATCATTTCATTGTATCCTAATCAGGTGTTTGCCGGCTTGAAAAATTAAAGTTGTGAAGGGAGGCATTATATGCATGTCCAGAGAATAGATTTATTTAATGCTAGGGGAGAGGAACCTAACTGAGATAGACCACGTAATGATATCCATGGCACCACTGCATAATACAATACTTAAAGTGTTGTAAGCCTAGAAGTATTGTGCTTTCATATGAAACTGCAGACAGTTCTGTATGCTGCTTTACATTCATTTCAGGTAACCAGGAGACGGCAGTCTACACCTGACAACAATGCACAGTACAATGTAGCATTCATTTACAACGTACTGCAATGATTCCATGCTGTTATTTGTCATTATTACAATCTCTTCTTGTATATCCTAAATGGCTGCACTCCCCAATTCAAGATATAATTATCCTTACGAGATAAAAACCTTTACAATTCAACTCTGTACACCTTTTTAAGTTAGGACACTTTGTTTCTGTTTTATTTGTGCCCATTTGGGCAATCTCAATTAACTAACATAAATAAATAATAATCAATCAGTAAATAAAGCTACTATTCACTCTAAAGCATGTGCTTAAAAAAACAGCTCAATGGAAACTAAATAAAGAAATACATACGTGCATGCATTCATTCATACATACTTATAGAACTAATGCTGTTTTTTTTTTTTTTAATACACTGTCCTAAAACAGAAGTAATTGATTATAGTGACTTTGTTTTATGCAACAGAATTCTAATTGGAACATTTCAATACCTTGTCTGTTTTGTCAAATTAGTACTTTGGCTTCCAGATGTCATTCCACATGGGAGCCCTTCACATTGCTGACATTTCATAATGCCAACAATCATATTGCCGACACCATATGATCGACATTTGAAATGCCGACAATGTGAAACCAGCATCTCAGTACAGTGCAGAATGGAAAGATTTCCATTCCTGCACTGTAGTGCGATCTCGGAGTTGGTATATTAAAGTTACAGGGGGTGAGGAGGGGCAGAGCCCCCAAGGAGGGGGCAGGTGGGCGGAGCCCCCCTGCTAGCAGTTTAAAGGAAATTTTATTTTCCTTTTTCATGGTCTACTTCCATTTTCGATATTTCAAATGTCGGTCATATGGTGTTGGCCATATGATTGTCGGCATTTTGAAATTTCGACTTTGTGAAGTAGCTCCTTCCGCATACATAATTATGCTTAGCAGCACTGCAGTTTATGATTTAAAAAAGGTAACCATTTCATGCAGTCTTTTTGACTGTTAAAACACACAAATGACATTTGTATTCCTTTTGAAAGCTGAAATATAAAACAAACTCAAGGATTCAGAAAGAACCTCAGCACTCATGATAAGGCTGCTATAAAAGAGGACTGTTTGTGACATGTATAGATATGTTATTCAGATACACATTAGCAGCAATAAGGAAATACTGCTTTATCAGATAGTTTGCATGTCTCCAAATCTCTGTTAACTATGACAAGTGCAGATGAGCACTTTCCTAGGGTAGTTAACACTGGTGGTCCATGCACCTCACTCATTCACTATCAAACTCACAAGCAGCCATCCATTCAAACACACCCAAGACCACAGACGAGTACACACACACACACACACACACACACACACACACACACACACACACACACACACGCGCGCGCGCGCACACACACACGTACACAGACACCACAAACCTCTTACCAATCCAGGAGTTGAGATAACATTCCCAATGTCTTTTTGTAGGTTTTTATTCCAGCCATTTTAAATCATGTGTCCTTACAGTCAGTTAATAATGCCAGACATTAGAGTTTTTGATAGAATTTTCAGTCTATTTATTTATTAAGTAAGTTCCAGTAGTAGTTTAAAATTCCTCCCTGACATTTTACTGAATTCTTTCTTGACTCCTTCATAGCTCACTGACTGTTCCAAGCATTGGAACATTCCAGACATAACACTTCTTATGAGGTAAAAAATCCTACACTAACAGATTAGCTTGTTTCGTGAGTTAGTTCTACTGTTCTTTCTGTAAAGGTTGTAGGGATTGAAACCTTCACTTCACTTTCAAGTTACAGACTTAGGTATATTTTAGAGTTTCTCTGTTGTGTATCGGTGATGCCACAGACTAATATCCTCTGTGTGAGGTGAGGAAGAGCACAGGGTTTGAGTTTATTTAGTGCCTTTAAGGCACACCGTATAGAGAATATCTTGTTTTTAGTGTTCCCCCTCCCCAATTTCTCTTTCTTTTTTTAAGTGCTTCTAAGTCATGATATAATGATTATCACTAGTGTCTATTAACCCCAATTGAAGTGCCATTATGATACATCAGTGAAGAGTTATGCCTGGTGTCTCGTGTACCTCATGCCCATGTTTTGTTTAAGTGCCATTTAGGCTAGATATTTAAAATGCATCCCTGGTGTCTAATATTCCTTCCATCCCGCTTCATGTTTAAGTGCCATTGAGGCATGCTGATAAAGACATATCCCTGGTGTTATTGTTCCCCCTGCCTGTGTCTTTCTGGATCAAGTAGAATCAAGTAGAAATGGACCATTTCTCCAATAAACTAGCTTCAAAGCAGTTAGAAGACACAGGAGAAGTGTTCAGAAAACATAGTATGATTTTTTTTTTTGCAAGGAAATTCTCTGTTAATACGTGAAGCATGATATCAGCACTTTTTGACCAAAAGGTTGTCGGTATTGCAAAAATGTTCAAAACAATAGAAGCAGACTTTTGTCTTCTGAGATCAGCTCTGGACATGACTAAGTAAAGGCAGGACACTTCTACTTCTCCTCCACCTCAAACCAAGCATATTATAAAGCAAATTAAAAGCCACCAGCTTTAAAGAATATGTATCACAGCAAAGTCCTATACACAGCCATTAAAGATACCAATGAAAGCTTGAGGCTTATCTTTGGAGGAGAGGATCTGCTGCTGAAATTACTAGGATAGAAAAGAACTCAAGGCAGTTCTTGATGCTGTGTTATTTATTAACATTATTTAATAGACCAAAGCAATCATTAGACTGAAAATAAAACATAATGACCATTTGTAATAGGAACTGCAAACCTATCCAAAATATATGAAGGCATCAAATCCAACACTTCATATTTAAAAATGTTCCTTCTGCATAGCTCTCCTATATTCATGTTGTATTACCACGTCCATTATTTTGCAAAGTTATTTGAAAAAGTTCTCTCTTATGAGAAATATCAACCCCAAATGTGATTTTGACATTTGTTATTTGAATGCCACTTTTACTAGAACATTGTGATAGGCATCCCTTCCATCAAAGCAACTGTGAATTGTAAATCATAGCAATTATTTATGAGGCTGAATAGCTTATTCTGTGGCTGGCACCTTTCTGAGAAATACACAGCAAAGTAGTTACAGATAGAATGGCAACATTATAGTATACAGCTGTAGATTATAGATGTAAAAAATAA
>NC_056747.1:1074944133-1075086633 GCF_019279795.1 Protopterus annectens | reverse complement strand
TTTCCACTGAAACCAGTTTACCTTTAGCTATGCTATCTGATCTTCAGAGATTTTTAGTATCTTATGGAACTTCTGTTATCAGGGCTTTTTTGTGATTGGATATGCTTTTGTATTGTTTACAATATTTTTCAGGATTATTAATGCTGACTTTAAAGGTATTAGATTAGTGCTGGATTTCTGTGATTTCCATGTATTTTTTATCCTAGCAGTCAAAATGGGATCTGCTAGATTTGTCTGAGATTAACGATTGCTTATGCATTAGTTCTGTTATTTTTAAGCATACATATTACTTTTTATTTGTAATAAATGCATGACATCTTGTCATTTAATTGCTGATTGATCAAAACTTGTTCATTTGGTCTGGATTGGCTGAGGTAAACTCAAATGGTAACATCCTGAGAATCAGTGATTTTCAAAATATAGTTAAAGGGTACAATGGGGTTTAGCTGAAGGGGGATCTTTTGACACATGTTTGCAAACAGTTTTATCAATCTCTGCTAAATTAATATATTTGGTTGCTGATGAAATGGTTAGAGAAGAGGTGTGAAGTGTCCCAAAAGCACACAAGAGTTTCCTTTGAAGTTTTTGTCCATCTGAATTACCACTCGATCAGAAGAGGTTTTCTTTAGTACAGTGATCTCTTTGATTTCACAGCAGTATCAGCATTCTGGTAAGAATCCAAGAGCCTGCTATGGCAGTAGAACTATTGCCTTCTGTTATTTATGGCATGAGTGGTAAAGGTATGGTCTGCCAAATCACCAAGATGGCAGTCACCTCTTATCAAAGAAAGCAGATATTTTAGCTGCTGAACTAAGTTTATTTTAGTTTAGTAAATTATTCATTTGTGTGATCTTAGCTGCTGAAGTGATCAGGTTAGTTAAACAGCTGTAGAGACTCTGAAACTTGTTTCCAGTATTGCTGTACAGTCTTTTAATGACTGCCACCATAAAGCATATAAGATTTTATTTACACAAACTGTGTAAACTGTTATAATAGAGTTAAAGGTATTAGTGGCAAACTTAAATCATAGTTTTTTAAATCCATTTACAACTGGATTTCAGAATTCATCTTTCAAATATGGCTTTGTCGTTCCTGACTGAATGCTGGAGTTAGAGTAAATAAAAGGGTCCAATACCTGTTAAGGGTTTAGTAGTTGAGTGTTCATACTAGAAGTGGAGGTCTATATTAGTTTGCCGAAGTCACTCTTCAGCGAACAAACATTCATTGATCAGTATTCAGGGAAAATCACTTCCACGATTCGCTGAATACTCCCAGGCAAAGACAAGAGACCCAAATCTAGCTAAATTTAACCCACCCAAGTGGGGGGGTGGGTTGCAGACTAAACCCCCCGATATGGGGGCTGCACCCCCACACCCCCCTAGCTATATATACCAACTCCAAGATCACATTACAGTGGAGAAAAGAGTAAAGTTGTGTTGCTGGGCAAGTATTTCCTCAACCTGGGAGTATTCAGTGAATTGCAGAAGTGATTTTTGCTGAATATGAGTCGATGAATGTGTGTTCGCTGAACAGCGACTTCAGCGAACTAATATAGACTCAAAGTGGATCTGTCAAGGGTATTAATAGTAACTACACTTAAAAGCTAATCACTAACAAAAATCCTGTTTGCATAACTTAACAGTGCACAAGCAAGTCATAGCTGAAGATGAGAGAAAAGGACTGAAGGCAAATCGTACAGTTTCATCACCCTGCATATGTAAAAAAAATGTTTCTTGTTAAATGTTAAGAAGTCAAACCTTCCCTCACTGTTTACTTCCTTATCATTAAAAAATATTATTAGATTAGAGTATCTTGGTCAAATATGAAGGTGTTTTCATTAAAGGTGATTTGCTTGGCCCTTCATATTTACAAGGCATATAGTTGTATAATACTGTGATCTTTTTAACTGGCACATGATTAAAATTACTGCTGAAAATGTAGGCATATTGTCAGAGCAACAAAAAGAAAGACAACTGTCATCAGCATGTATGGTTATAAACTACAAATAACACTAAGAACATAAAACTAATGCTTGAAATCCTAGGAAAATAAACATTATTTTAATTTGTGTTATTTCTTATTCAGGAAGATAAAGCAGGCAGTGTGTTTTTTCAGGGGTGACCCAGAAAAACCTGGTTAAATTATTTGTTCAGTCATACAGAAGGCAAGGTTGAAGAAATGAAATACAGTAGTAGATGGAAAAGCCTTTTGTCTTGTTCCATTTTAATAAACAGACAAAACACCAAAATACCTTTGATTACCTTTACTGAGTCAAACATATAAAACAATTGCATCATAACTTTATTATTCATAACTTCATTTTCTTTGCATATCATCAAAACATCACTTGACCATCCATCAGGTCAGCGTACTACCGCTCACCCATCTTGAATAGGCAGCATCCTCCACCCGCTCACTTATTCTTACACATCAGGCAGCATCCAGACGCTCACCTACATTCCAAATCCTCACTTGCATCCAAACTACCAGGTTCAAGCAGAATCCAACCACTCACTTATACCATCCCAGGCTTCCTTACTGCAAAATGCACACCAGAAGGGGAACTGAAGAGGGATAAGACTGCCCCTCTTCTCTGCCCACCAGCCTGACCCAGGTTGTTCCCCCTCACTAACACCAACCTTTAACCAACTCCTCCAAAAACAATCCCAAATTCAAATTAAACAAATCTAAATCAAAATCACTGAGGTGCACCCCACTATCCCTGAACCACATAGGATCCCTGTCAGCGCAATCTTATGCTCTATCGTTTACACTCCCATCAGCCATAACTGCCATGCCAACTTAAAATTCACAACTTCTGTTCCTGTTCCACTGCTGAGAACTTCATAGCATTCCTCCAAGACAAATGGGGTATAATCTCTGACCATGCTAAGCACACACTTGGGTACAACTTCCTTAATGCAAGCAGATCCTCCATTATCTGCCACTTTGGCAATAGACCCAAATTGTTACTTCAAGTGCACCAACAAGACTCGAGGAAGCCCCACCTGAGCTTGTATCGCTATAAATACCTGCAATAGCTGGTTCCACCTGTGTCCTCTAATTCCGTAAACATACAACTGACCTATGATGACCATCGTGTTGCCTAAAAAAAAAAAACTGAATTAAATTAGAAAGACAAACACCATCCCCTATCTTATATAAGACAAAAAAGGCATTGGCGGACTGCTGTCCCACCCTCTTAATGACCTCAGTTGAGCTACCATATATTGCTAAATCAAATGGAAAAATACACTCAAAACCGCTAAAGATAACCAAATGGAAAAAGCAGAAAATGAATAAAGTCCTGGTTACCACCACGGTCTAGCCGGTATAACTGTTAAAATAAACTTTAATGTAAATAAATAAAACACTTTGTAAATGAAATCTTAAAAGTGGGTAGAGAGCTAATAAAAAAGTTCCGATAAATGCTTTTGGCTAAAATGCCTTTATCAGACTGTAATATTTCTTCTAATCTCTCCAACAATAAAAGTCGAGATCCTTCCAATACGGTGCTACTATTCAGTGCACACCTTAATACTGTCCAATAGGAGATGCACCATTCATCATATTAGAGAAGGCAACACCTCTTAATGTGAACCAATTAACACCCAGATTTCTTAGAAATGGGTGGTGCATAACCTGGTATCTACCCAGGATTTGTTTATTAGACCACATTTAATGGCTGAAAGGCTGTGAGAGCTTTTCCAATGACCCCAACAACTCCGACACCTAAAAGACCATACACTCAACATCACCCATACAAAATAATCCACCAATTTCCCACTTACCATAAAGCTAAACCCTGCAACAAGACCTTCTTAACCTGCTTTATTACCTGCCTTGTTATGGGCCAACACTTATCCCTGTGCAGACCTTCCTCCTGATCCAATCCCTTCAACACCTGCCCCATCTTCCAGGATTTGGTGAAATCCCACAGTCTTGCCACATGGACAAATACAATGAGTGCCACCAAGTCCACCTTAACAGATTTTACCGCCTTACCCTGTGCCCTAGTTTAAGCTAAATATCATAACAACTCTTCAGACCAAACACCTTCCTACTCTGGAAAAATGCAAAAGGAAGCTATAAAACTCACACAATGTCCTATCATATACCTTCTTGGTGGACACTGGCCAGGACTGTTGCAACCTCCTGATCACTGCAACCCAATTCTGAACACTTCGTCTGGCACTGCCACCAGCTCCTCTCCTGTCATCAGGGCCAGCTGATGGAACCTGCAAAACTGAAAGTGAGACAAGCTGTCAGCAAACCCATTCCTAACACTGGCTACAAGTAAAAGAAAAATTAATCAACAAACTTTGTAAAACTAACTTACACAACACCAACAATAAGAGCTCGGACTAAGCCATCTTAATAAGCTATCTTAACCTGTAAAACCCGCACCACTGCAATATTGTCAGAATTAAAAACTACCTTCCTGCCACTCAACCATTCCTGTCACACTACAGTTGCCACCCAAATCAGCATTAACTCTAAGAAAGCAACATCCCACTTCCACTCATCCTGCCACTCAGCTGGCCATGGAAGTGCAAACCATTCACCCCCAAAAAACACTCCCATACTAATGCCCCCTGCCACATCAGTGAACAGCTGTTAAGTTCCATTGCCCTACCCAATCCATCTTCCAAAAGGTGATGCCATTAAATTATGTTAAAAACACCATCCATAAAGTTAAATCTTCAAGAGTCAGTTTGCCAATTCTCACCCAATGATTCTTACTTTTCCCCTTCAACAAAAAGACTACAGACCTACAAAAAGTACGCCCCAGGTGAACATCCTGACAATCAAAATTCAGGAACACTAAGAGTTTGATAACATCCTTCTTGTACATCTTGTCCCAAGCCTTCATCCAAACTATCTTCTTTTTTTCATCTGGTTACCTTCTCCCAGGCAAATGAAAAACAATCGACATTCTGCATCCAACAGCAATCCCAGAAAATCTAATGTCTTTGCTGGACCCTCCAGTTTCTGGGTGGCCAACAGGATCCCCAGTTCCTCACACATTCCCAAAAACTCACACATAGCTAGCGCATCTCTCTCACAACCCTCACCTACCAAAAAAAGTCATCCAAGTAAATGGACCGCCCTCTGACTATCCACCCACTGCTGCCAGATCCAATGCAGAGTTGTGCTAAACTTTGCAAAAGTGGAACAGGCTACAGAACAACCCCACGGCACGGCCTTCTCAAAGTAAATCCTACCTCCTACCAGCATGCCTAACAATGGCCAATCATCCACCCAAATTGTCAGAAGATGAAAAGCGGACTCAGTGTCCACCTTAACCAACCATGGATCTTAAAACCCTCTAATGACTCATACTGTGTTACCCAATGATGCATAATTCACCATAGGTTCATGCCACAATGTGCTCCCTAACCGGCTCCCAATGTCAAAGTTACCCTAAGACCCACCCCATGCTTACTTCACTTCCTCCCTCCATCCCTCCAGAAATTAACCCTTCCTTGCCTGCCAAACCCTTCTAACCCCAATCTTCCCTTACCTACCCATCTACCCCCCCCCACTGAAAATGTCTTGTGAGAAATTTGTCTGTTCCAAACATAATTTATAATGCCAGATTGACCACTGATGTTAAGGACCTATAAACAATATAAGTAAAGTAAGGAGAACACCAATAGGCTGTTTGTAGGAAAAGAGCTAGAAGACTGCATGGAATATTAATTTATTTAGTTATTATTTATTTATTTGCCTTTGTTTACCAGGAAAGTCTGACTGGGTAATATCCATTTTCAGAGTAGGCCCATGGAGAAAGTTCCATTTGCATTATACTAAGTTCCAGTTAAACACAGAGTAGTTACATTTGTATTTACATTTATACACAAACAGTAGTTACATTTATACATTTACAGTCTAAGATTTTACAGAGGTGGAAGTTACTAAAGAGAAATCACACATGCAACCTAGTGGATTGTATAGGTAGAAGTTATGTATTAAAATTGTGAGAGGTTTAGAATATTATGTTTAAGGAGAGTATTTTGATAGTATTGTACAGTGAAAATGTTTTAACCATTTGATGAGCATGTGCAGGACCAGGATTGGTTAAGATACTGCAGTGATTTGAAACTACTTAGTTTGTCAGAGAGTTTTATTTGCATGGGGATACTATTCCAGAAGTCAACAATGCACTGGGAGTAGATTGAGACTCCTGCAGCATTATTTGACTTATTTGTAAGTAATAAGACATTTTTACTAGAACGTTGGTCCCTTGCTGTACAGTAGGGTAGTAATACGTTTGTAGTGCAGGGCATTTTTCTGGATGATGAATGAGTTTGTGTGCTGTAGTCTGTGTATGCAGTTCAAGCCAGTTTAATTTCTTTAAACTAAGACAATGCTGGGTCTTATGAGAGAGACTGGTGGCAAATGTAGCTATTTTATTGTATCAGGAGGCACATTTCTTTCTTTCTTTGAGTATTATTTATGTTTGTTAGGATAGGATCGTCATATAAGAGAGTCAGCAGTAAGAAGGTGGTGGCTAGAGTTTTTCTTGCTGTATCTGTAAGGAATCCATTGATCCAGTAAAGGGACCCTAGTTTCTGGTGTGTACATTTAATAGCCTGCATTAATAAGGATGGAATATGTGTAATCAGGCAAATGCAACAACTGCAATGTCCACAGATATTCCTTACAAAAAGAATACAGATTGTAAACACAATACCCTATGCAAATCACCTCAACGCCCTACTCTATGCCTTGTTTCCTAAAGACTGCAGAGAGGCAATTTATGCCTGGTATGCAAGGTCTTCTTGGTCTTGCTCTGATGGAATTGCATATTTACAAAATGAACAGCACCAGTGCTGCTAGATCTAAGGATTAAAACTTTGTTTGCAGCTTAAATAAGACATGTAAGAAGGATGGGTACATCTCTCAGAGAATCACCATTCTCTGGAATAGACTTCTTACCCATGTGCAGCACAGCCCTTCCCCATCTGTATTCAAGTACAACATGAACGAGTGGATTGGAAATTGAAGAGTCATGCCTGATCTTACACCTGTGTCTCGAATGGATGGGACAGTCATTAAATCAGGTCCTAACATTGCATACACCCCTTAGAATAACCACTAGGGCACAGTGACTCATGGGATACATTTTTGTTCCATGGGTAGGCTTATAAAGGCCCTAGTGGTTGTTAGCCTACTACACACTTATGAACCTATGAACCGAAGTATAGAGGGAATGGGTCTTTTGTCACTGGAGACCAAAAGACATGAACATGATACGGCTGTGTGCAATCATATTAGGGAGTTGTAAATGAGTTGTAAGGGCCCACAAAGGAGAATGTAAAGGTTCATAGGATCATACGAGGTTAGTAAGCTATTGGACCTAGGACCTTTACAAGCCTAGCCATGTTATACCCTTGTTCCCTTATAGACCAAGCTATATAGTCTATATTTGCAATGTGACTCTAAGATCAGCACCTGTTGTGAATCTAAGATCAGCACCAGCTTCCCATGTCCAAAAGGGACATAGGTGAAACCCCTGAGGTAACTTTACAGCTTCAGTTGTCCAAGTTATGCTTAAATAGGGTCATTGAGGAGCTCTGTTTTATGTGAATGGGAAGTTTGTTCCAGAGGAGTGGCAACCTCTGGGAGACATATCTGCCTCTCCATCATGTCCTGTTACTGTCGGAGGCAAAGTTAAGGTTCCTAAAGCAAGTGACTCTTGTCCTATTTGATTTGTGGATGTGCAGCATTTCTATTAAGGCAGGGTTCGAGACTGCTCTGTAGACCAGGCACAATTCATCTCTAAGCAGTCTATACAAGACAGAGTACAGTGATAGGGTCTTCAGTCTGTCCATATAGGTCATGTGTTGTAGGCCATGAATTTTCTTTGTGAGAAACCTCGGAGGTCTTTCCAGCTACTGTAGGTGTTTGGTAAGGTACGTACAGAAGGGAGCACTGTACTCCATTTTTGGTGTGATGAGGGCTGATTACAGGGGAATTATAACTTCAGATTCACCAGACCCCAAACATGAAAAACAGCACAATGAGGATCAGGAACAGATTTTATTAACAAAAAAACTAAGCACTTTCAAAAGCATGTATCAAGTGACTTCATCAGAATAAAAATGTCATAAAAAACAGTGTTTAAATTACTCTGTACAACAAGTCACATGACTGTTCTAACCAATAAAAACACTTCCTTGTTGAAACTTAATACAATAAATGAATAAATAATCACTCTCACGAATAACATAGGAAACAAAAATAAAGACACCACACCAATAAAACATATCTTGGTTATATACCCTATAGTATAAGAAAAGAAATATTAAATATCATAAAAATGAAGCTTAAGCACACTTGAAATAGAAAGACATTGTTTAAACTTGGCATAATACGTGTGTTAATCTTGATCTGCCAAAAAATTGTTGTTCATTCTAAATGTGTTATTTTATGTGGATCATCTCTCCCCAGACCTCCTCTGAACTTTGAACTTGTGCGCAAATGGACTTAAACCAGTAAAGAAAAGAAGATAGATAGATAGATAGATAGATAGATAGATAGATAGATAGATAGATAGATAGATAGATTGCGTATAAATCTTGGGATATCATTGTCCATTTTTATTCAGCCCTTGTTGGGCTAATCATTGAATATATTGACCCCTTTGGCTTGTATCTGTCCTGTCACAAGCAACAACTGGAACTCCCACAAAGGCACCTTGCTAAAAGTATATAAGGCTTAAACAACATGTCTTACGTGGAATGACTCAAAGCCCTGGAGCTAGAGGGGTTGGGAGGGTGGCCTAATGGTTAGGGTGCTTGCCTTACAAACACAAGGTGCAGGGTTTGAGTCTCACAAGGGATAACTGGCTAGGCTTAAAATGGCTCACAAGGGCAGTTAGCTTAGTACTAATCTATGAACCTATGAACCTATGAACTTGGCATCCTACAGACTGCTAATAAGTGACCTGTGTCTGGCATACAGGGCATCCTCTTTCTCAGTATTGATGGATTTACTGTACATCAACAAGTCAAATAGTATCAGATATATTCAGTCTAGGGCTCTAAACCTCTTCTGCAACATCAACAGAACAGTTTGGTGGGACAAGTATATCTCGCAGAGGATACCAGTGCACTTGAACTAATTCTCCATCCACATAAAATAAACTTCATCCCTGTCCATATTCTAGCATCACTTCGATCTGTGAGTGGTAAGCAGAAAATGTACCTTAGGACAGCCTCCTGTACTACTACAAATGGACAGAGGCAGCTCCAAAATGGTTTATCACATGTATGGGTCCCCTCAAATTCAATGGTATGATCCCAGTTATTCTCATTAGGGGTAATACACACATCTATCTATCTATCTATATATATATATATATATATATATATATATATATATATATATGTGTGTGTGTGTATTATATATATATAAATATATATGTATATATATATATATATATATATATATATATATATATGGGTCTGCTACCAGAGATCAAAATTACACTATTTCAAAATCCAGTAGTAGATGGCCACTAACGCGAAAGTGCACTTTCACGAACACCACTAGAACAAATGGGCAATGTCCTCGACTGTGGTGCGGATGTCACAGACTTTAGGGTTAGGGCTTGGGTTAAGGATAGTGGCTAGCCCTACTAGGTATCCACTATCCTTAACCCAAGCCCTAACTCTAAGGTCCATGACTACCGCACCACAGTGGAGGACATAGGTCCATGACTACTGCACTGTGGAGGACATACAATTTCCTCCACTGTGGTGCGGTAGTCATGTATCTTAGGGTTAGAGCTTGGTTTAAGGATAGTGGATGCCCTACTAGCTATCCACTATCCTTAACCCAAGCCCTAACCCTAAGGTCCATAATCATTCGCTTAAGTGGTATAAAGTGCACTTTTGGTGAAGTGCACTTTCGCGTTAATGAGCATCTACTACTGGATTTTGAAATAGTGTAATTTCGATTTCTGGTAGTAGACCCATATATATATATATATATATATATATATATATATATATATATATATATGTGTGTGTGTGTGTGTGTGTGTGTGTGTGTGTGTATACACACACACACACACACACACACATATATATATATATATAGAGAGAGAGAGAGAGAGATTAGCTATAGATATATAGATATATAAAATTATCAACCTAATGGGATAGTTTAATTTGAGCACAAAAAGTGAAACTGTCTGGTCTTAAAATAGCCCACAAGGGTTGCTAGCCTAGTACTTACCTATGAACCTATAAGAACAGTGTTGAAAGAATCCATGGAGGCATTACAAAATATATAGTATAAGTAGAAAAGAGGAAGGGGAAAGACAAGAACAGAGGTAAAGTAAAATGCCAAATGCATTTACACAGCAGAGTAGAGAAGAGACTTAGTCACATTTTGCCTTTAAGCATATATTATATAATAACCACAACCACTGACAATCATATGTTACTTTGAGTGGTTATCATGCATGAACGCTCCGAGTAGGCATTCATGTTTAATTAAACATTACAGGACAAATGCATACTTGAAAATTCTTGCCTGCCTGAATGGTATGTTTCTATATTGAAGATTACAGGGATGTTACAGAGCTGAAATGCAGTAATGTATCATTGAGAAGACAGAAAATGTTAGAGAACAGCAATCTATTTTATAGCTACGTGAGGAGAGCAAACACCCTTTGTAAACACAGTAGCTTCAGCCTTTGAACGATACAAAATGAATGTCAAGCAAGAAGGAAGGTGAATTGTTATTATAGCAGTGCTCGTCTGCTTGGTTTACTAAGAGGTCCTTTCATGCATAAATGGTACTGGTGTAGACAGTGACACATGTCAATGATGCGGCACACATAATGAAAGCTTTCTTAAATTTTCAGAAGTGGAAGTATATACTGTGATAAAAAGAAAGCTATCCAAGAAGCAAATTTGTTCCCATTATATCATTTTACTTTCTGGTGCTTGTGGCCCTGATATTTTATTTACATTTAATGTATACCTTCCCTGTTCTGATGCTGTCATGTCATTTTTCAAACAGAATCTTCCTTAGTCTTCATCATTTGTGACGTGATGTTGAAAGTTCGGTTCTTCCTAAGATGGTCAAAGGTGTGAGAAGTACAGTCAGATATTTAAAACTTTTTTGGATTATTTTTTTTCTAACTCTCAGCAGGCTGCAATGCCTTTTTTAGTGAGTGGCACAGATATTTATTTTCATGAAAGGTAGCTTGGCATATTTTAGTAGGAAATGACAGGTATCTGCATTATCTGGGCAAACAGATGAAGATCAGGGTATAAATATAATATTGTACTAACGGGTTGTGACCTTGACAAAACAGAAGAAACTTACATGTAAATGAATTTGGCTCATGAGGGCATTTGTTTGCTTTGTCTGACAGAGAATTAGAATCCAATTTAATATTGTATGTTTCTGTTTACTAAAGATACATTTTCTAATATGAGTGAGGTGTGGTTGTAATATCCTATGTAATTTCTACCTAAGCCTATGACACAATCAATCATGTAATATTAATTTATATCCTGCTTTCATGTAATAAAAAATAATAATGTAATACTATTTTAGTCCAGTTAATATCATTTAGAATCACAGTTTGTTATTATCTGATGATTTAGAAGCTTTTCTAATTGCTCTAAGCTGAGATGTTATGACCACTGGAAATATATTTTTAAAAATGAATTGCAAATGTGTTCTGTAGCACTTTAGACTGCACTAAAACCTATATAAAAGAGTGAGAAATCAACACAAAGTAGAAGTGTCCAGTTAATGAGATATGTATATGGTCCTGCAAAATAGATCAGGAATCAGTTTGAAGTGACCATTTCTGTAATGACGGAAAAGTAAAACTCATGATAGAGCATCACCAATCTCTGGGAGCATAGTCTTCAACATGCACCTGAAACACACATGTATGATTGTACAGTAAACAGATATTATGACTACTTCAGCGGATGAGAACCTTACTTGTCTGAAGGTGAGGTCATATAATTTTAATGCAAAATGCATTGTTTCACTTATGAAGTATGCATCATTATGTTATAAATATTATGGGGTACATAAAAGAATAAGGTACAAGTTAAACTGTTAAGCTAAATATCGTGTTTAGTGTATTTTAATGTAAAATAGTCCATCTACTAAAGGTGAATATGATTTCATATACAGCAGTAAAATCAACAAGTTGACCCACCATTTCTTAAGACTTGCACATTAAATTTTCTGCGTAACTTCTGTGAATTCCCATCTCATATACTACATAATAGCTATTGTGCTTTTCTCTCTGAAAGTATTGTTTTACAAATTTATTGCAAAATGAGACTTTCAAACAAATTTGCAAATGTGTGATTACATAGCAGTAGCAATTAGACCAAAATGTTGTTTTTAAAAGTATCAATAAATGGTGATGGTTGGCTGTTTATTCCATGCATTGTGATCACACTTTTAATTGTTCAATCAAAAACAGTCTCACTTTCAATAGGGATCCAAGTTTGAGTCCATGCTAATGCTTGACTAGTAATGCAGTTCGCTTATTTTGTAATTATTAGTCCTAATCTTTTAAGGTGTGTTGATTTTTCTCTATTTAGAAAAATTGCTTTTCTACTCTGGGTTATGCTGATCTTGGCAATTTTATTTTAAATGTTTATTTTGGGCTTTCTGAATTTTTTTTTCTTTTTTTACTGAAAGAATATATGTGAGGTGTTGGGTATATAAGCTGCCCTTGTTATGTAATCGCAGTGTTATACGCATGTTGAAGAGCTACCCATACCAATCACTATGAACTAATACAATTGCATGGTTTTCTGATGCCATTTTAAGAACATATCTAATGCAAAAGAATGTGTAAAAAGGTATCAGTGACCCTTAGGGGAAATACCCTTGGTTAATACAGTACACAAGTGAATGAATAATGTGTATGGAAGAGACGCTGTAGCAGTTAGAAAAAAGTTTGTTTACTGGTAAAAGCCCTGCATACACAGTGAAGGGAATTCAAAATCAAACAAATTGTTGTCACACTCAGCTGTTCTTAAGATGACTACACCTTTGGAATCCTGCATCTGCAATTTACACATTTCTTAGCAATTTTACTCTTTGTTGGCATTTTATTCCACCCATCACTAAATGAGCAATTATCTATTTGTGTCCATAGATGTTATAACATAACTCTAGTTTATTCGTACAGATGGCTTATATACCTACCTAACACTGCCTATTACTTGCAGTTTATAAATAGCCATATATGTCCACTTTATTTAATTAAATTCACTGCATAGAGTAGCTAACATTATGCTAAACATAGCTATTACTAACAAAGTTGCCTTTTCTCTTTAGATAATTACCTGCACTCTGCTTTCACTTACTTCCAGTATACATTATGTCATATTATTCTTTTAACTAAAGTACATTTTCTGGTTGCTCTTCCCTGGCCTTCCTTCTCTAACCAAAGTATTTTACAATACAGATTATTATCTTCCATCTTATCTACTAAACATCTACTCATTTCCCTCTGTACTCATTATTTTAACTATTTTCCTTCTCAATTTCATATTTCTTTTCTCTTTAAATATACATCAGTCTCATTCACTTCAGACGAATCTTTCATCCATCTATACTGCTCTGTTTAACCCTCCACTACACTTATCAATGCCCACCCCCCATTAGCAGACACGTCATCTTTAACCTCCCCTTTTATGTTTTACTCTTACTAAAGCAGACTTCTCTCTAACATGCCTCTCCAGCATTAGCAATGACTAGGATTATAGATTATCTCATGACTACTTTTAATGAGGCTTGAAGAGTATTGTGTTTAGTGTGGGATTATAGATTATCTCATGACTACTTTTAATGAGGCTTGATGAGTACTGTGTTTAGCGGGGGGATTATAGATTATCTCATGACTACTTTAAATGAGGTTTGAAGAGAATTGTGTTTAGTGGGGGATTATAGATTATCTCATGACTACTTTTAATGAGGCTTGATGAGTATTGTGTTTAGCGGGGGATTATAGATTATCGCATGGCTACTTTTAATGAGGCTTGAGGAGTACTGTGTTTAGTGGGGGTTATAGATTATCTCATGACTACTTTTAATGAGGCTTGAAAAGTACTGTGTTTAGTGGGGGATTATAGATTATTTCATGACTACTTTTAATGAGGCTTGATGAGTACTGTGTTTAGTTGGGGATTATAGATTATCACATGACTACTTTTAATGAGGCTTGAGGAGTACTGTGTTTAGTGGGGGTTATAGATTATCTCATGACTACTTTTAATGAGGCTTGAAAAGTACTGTGTTTAGTGGGGGATTATAGATTATTTCATGACTACTTTTAATGAGGCTCGAGGAGTACTGTGTTTAGTGGGGGATTATAGATTATCTCATGACTACTTTTAATGAGGCTTGAAGAATATTGTGTTTAGTGGGAGATTATAGATTATCTCATGACTACTTTTAATGAGGCTTGATGAGTACTGTGTTTAGTTGGGGATTATAGATTATCGCATGACTACTTTTAATGAGGCTTGAGGAGTACTGCGTTTAGTGGGGGATTATAGATTATTTCATGACTACTTTTAATGAGGCTTGAGAGTACTGTGTTTAGTGGGGTTTTGGTTTAGGATTATATGCAACAGGTTTACTCTTTGTTATTCGTTTCTTTTCTGCCCTAACCACCATCTCTTCAAACTTTTTTTATTATTTATTCTTTCTTTATCTCTGTTTTTCCTTGACCACATATTTTCATTTGCTTCGATTAAACATTTGACTATATCAAAGCTTCACTTCTACAATTTCTCACAGAAAGTAGAGCGGGATAAGGCTACTTTCTTCTCTTTTGACCACCGTGCCCTCTGTCATTTCTTCTAACATAATCAGATCAGTTATTATCTACTGTCTACTTCTATCCTTAATCATATTCTCTACTTATTCCAAAATGCCAGCCACTTACCAATACACATTGCTTTGATTTTCTTCCTCCCAAACTACTGCCTTACTTTGGTTTCAACTTCTCTCAAGCACCACTACCCTACTCCTATACAGCTCTTTGTCTCTCTTGTTTACATCTCATATATGTTTGAAATACCTGTTCTGGCAGATGCATAATTATCCTTTTTGTCTATTCACATTTCCAGGGTAAACAAAATTAAGGTATGCTCTTCCATTCCTTTATTCCAAACAAAACATGGTATACCACTCTGTATATGTATCCCGCCCCTTCTTTTGTCTGCTAGTGACTCAGACCAATGCCTAGCCCTCATTTTATCTTTCCACCTAATCACACCTATGTCACTGGCCTTAAAACCCTGACACACTAATCATCACAACCTCAAAATTAATTTAATTCTGCTTTTAATTTTGCATTGTCCAAAATTAGGCAGCATAATCAAAATGGAATCTAGTTGAAGTCCAGCAGTTTTATACCTATAACTATCCTGTCCAAATCCTTTCCTAAACAGAATTGGAGGAGAACCTTTTTCAACTCTGTCACAGTATGAGATGTTCCACTACTGAAACATTTCCAGAACTCCTAGGTAAAGACCATAGCTGCTGAGATGAAGTTTTCTCAAAGTAAACATTGTCATGCCTGACACCCTAATGATTTCATTCCACTCCATTGTTTTAAGCATAGATTATGCAGTCTAGCTATGATCTAAATTGGATCACCTTGAATTCTCATTATTGCTCCCCATTCCCTTTCACCTTCCTTTTCTCTTATTAATCTCTTCACATTCACTTCTGGCTATTATGATACTTTTTCCTCAGTTGTATTTCACAATATATTAAAAACTTATTTTTGCAGCTCTTCTATTATTTCATTTCTCAGATTGTCTGTTTGATAAATATCTGCTCCTTGCTTTCTGTTTCCATGATTTTTGTTTCTTTGTTTCCTTTATTAAACTTTTTGCCCTGTAATTTCTACAACTGTGTTTTTCAATAGATAAGCATTTAAATCTGATTATTGTTCTACCTTTTTTCTTACCAGTGATTCCTCCATCCTTCTTTTATTTCATTCCTATTATCATTTCTCTCTGTATCTATACATTCTTTTAGACTTGTCACCACTTCCAAAACTACAAACACATAATATTAAAAATCTTCAAATACTGATCTGTGAATTTTATTAGTCATAATTGTTATTATTCCTTTAGATAATGAACTTCCTTCCCTGTTAGTTTCTATGTTATCATCTTTATTAATCTGCAAACTTTTCAGGAAGAAGGCGACTACGTGCAGCCTTCATTCTGAAATCACAATCTCAGCTACTATCTCACTATACTATTTGTGGTCTTATTAAATGTCTTTCTAGAAGTTAAAGTGATAATTCCATATTAATATTCAAAGAATTTCCTCTGGATTTTCTCTAACTAAAATTTCCTTCTCCTTTAACTCCAATAGTCCATCTGTATTACTCCATAAATTTGAGTTATTTTTCTCTTTAATTAACAAATGTGTTATTATTTTTATGTATTGTTTTATATGTTCACTGTCTATGTTTACCATGTTTCATTAAAATCTTTCTTCTTAATAGTTATCAACACTATCAGTACTCTCAACATTCCCATAACTGCATATGACTAGGAAATTATTAGTGTTAATCTTCATTTTGGAATCAGGTTTAATATTTTTTGTTGAGGATTTTCCTCTTAGAAATTGTCTAAAATCATCATTTTGTTGCTTTTCTTACCATAATGTCCTGACATCACTTTCATTTCCTTGTTTTGTCCTCTCTGCTAATCATTAATAATTTTAAAAGTGATATAAGTTAACACGATCTGATAATTTCATCGTCAGTTTAATACTAACAGTTTTTTTCAATATATTATGTTCAAAAATAAACAATTTCTATACACATAGAAAGAAAATGTTTGTACATGTCTTTAAAATGGTCAGTTTAGTCATACTGTCACAGTATAATCATCTAAACATATATGCATTAAGCCTGAAAATGCATTTCACGTCTTAAAATTCAATCTACTATTCTCTTTAGTGAATTAGTGAATAATGGTTCCATAAGTACCTCGGTATATGCAGTTGTGTGATACAAATATTGTATGAATATGGTTATTGCTGTGTCACTGTCTTTTACTAATCATTTCACTATATTGTTGTACTAATGCATCAGATGTATTTGCTATCACAAGACACAACTTCCAGATATTATATGATGAAAACCTCAGTTTCTGGAAATTCAACTTAAATCATCATCATCAATGCCCTTTTTCCCATGTTTCTACATGGGGTTGAGGTATCATATTAACTGTCACCATCTCTCTCAGTTCAATGCCACACTCCTGCCTTCTTCGACACTCATGTCTGACTGTCGCAGATCTTCTCTCACACAGCCCATCCACTTTTTGTTGGGCATCCTTGTTTCCTCTTACATTCTTCCTCTCTGTCCCAAATCTTGTTCACCAGGCTGTCTTCTGCTTATTTGCACATGTCTGAACCACCTTAATCTGTTCTCTTTGATCTTTTCTGCAACTGGAGCTACTTTGGTTTCTGCTCTTATGTCCTCGTTTCTTCATCTGTCCCACAAGGGTGCATGCTACTACCCTTCCCAGGCACTTCATTTCCATAACTTCTAGCATCCTCATTTGCTCTGCCTTTACTTCCCAGGTTTCTGTTCCACACAGAAGTCCTGGTTGCACCACTGCCTTGTACACCTTACTTTTCAGCTTCTTTGGCATTCTTCTGTCATAGGCTACACCTGGGACTCTATGCCAGTTTCCTGCAGCCTCTTTGATTCTAGCTTTGATCTCTTCATTCAGACTTCCATTCTTCTCAACCAACCCTCCCAGATGCTTGAAGCTATTAACCTGTTCCACTATCTTCCCTTCTATCTCAATTTTCATTTTTTTCTGATTTCACCAATTTGTTGCCATTACCATGGTCTTATCTGTGCTTAGTTTCATCCCGTGTGCCTTCCGTTTTGCATTCCATTCTCCTATCCCTTCCTGAAGTTTTCTTCAGGGTCTGTCTGTAATGCCACATCATCTGCATACAGCAACTTTGTTGATCTGTTCCCCTCTTACCTGTTTACCAATGTAGTCCATCACCAGTATGAACAGCAATGGGCTCAGTGTTGAATCCTGAGGCAAACCCATTCCTACTGAGAACTCCTCTTTGAAACTGAACACTGGTCATACTTGAGTCATTTGGTCCATATACATAGCCTGCCCTAGTTCAACCAATGTTTCTGGGACTTCAAACCACCATAGTACTGCTAAATCAGCTTTCTTGGGACCTCGTCATATGCTTTCTCCAAGTCTAGGAATGCCCAGTTGAACTCTTTCCTCATTTCTAACTTCTTGTCAACTATCTCTCTTACTGCAAACATCAGGTCAGTTGTGCTGCATCCTGGTCTGAATCCAAACTGCTCATTTTCCATTTACATTCTACTACTCTGTGCATCTGATTATCAATCACTTTCTCCAGAATGTTCATGTAAAGTGACAGGAGCTTGATGGCTCTGTACTGCCCAGCGTTGTGGATGTTCCCTTTGGTCTTGTAGACTGGCATGAGTATGCTTGTTCTCCAATCTTCTGGGATACTCATTTCTCTGCAAACTACTATGAGTGCCCTCAGAAGCCACTTCTCCTCTATCTCACCCAGTATTTTTATCATATCTGCTCTGCCCTCATCTGAGCATGCGGCTTTTCCTGACTTCATTTTCCCTAGTGCTATTCTTACTTCTTCTAGGGTGGGCTCCTCTTCTTCTGTCATTGTAGACTGTGTCTGGAGCAGTACAGTGCTTCTGTGTGGTTTTCTTCATTCAGAATCTGCTGGAAGTACTCCTTCCATCTACCTTTGAGGTCCTGTGGACTGGTGAGCAGATTGCTGCTGGCATTCTTTATGAAGGGTGTCTGACTAGCTTTATCTTTCTCTCTTTGCCTTGCAACCTGATATACTTTTTTGTACCATCTACTGACTTGTTCCAGATGCTGGTAGAATGCCTCAGATGCCCTGTTCTTTGCTATTGCCACTCTTTCTTAGCTTCTTTGTTAGCTAACCAGTATTCTTTCCTAGCTTGGTCGGTCTTTTCTAGCTCACACTTCTTCCTGCACTCCTTCTTTCTTTTAATGACTTCCTGGACTTCTGTATTCCACCACCAACTGTAGTCTTCTTTGATGTGCTGCCATTCTTCCTCAACCCCACCAACTTCCTCCTCTTCTTGGGGTGCTAGAGTCCTGAGTAATTCCTCGAGTTGTTGTACTTTCTTTCAGGTCAACTTCCAGGTCTTCAGCCTGGTCTCTGTCTACTTTAGAGCCTTGATTGTGGCAACCAATGGCTTCTGCTGTAGGCCAACTGTTTCACTGGGGATTACTTTGCAATCACTGATTCTACACCAGTGTCCTTTACATGTTGGTCTCTCTCTTGTGTGTGATCTTGTGACTGTCTCTCTTTCTGAACCATGTGCTGGCTACTATCAATCCATTTGACAGACAGAAGTCTAGAATGGTCTCTCCTTTTTATTCCAGTTGCCCCACCCATGAGGACCCAGGCATTCCTCATATCCTGTTATGCCTGCATTTAAGTCCCCCATTATCAACACCAGTTCATGTTGTCTAGTAGGTCAACTGCTGTATGAATATACTTTTTCTCACTATCACAATGCCATGGGGCATAGGCTGAGATTATGAATACTGCCTTATCATTACACTGGAGTCTGATTGCCATGAGTCTGTCACCATATTCTATCTTGAGGATACTATGTACCACAGTAGATGCCCAAAGCAGTTGGTCTATATGACTCTTCCCCCTATAGGGCAGTATGAAGAGTGCTACTGCCCACAGCTCCATTCATTAGTGAATCTGAGGTGGAAACACTCAGCATTGTTTTCAAAGGTGGGACAAATCCCACAGAGATACAAAGACACAGGGCAAGCATGCAAACTCCAAACAGGCATTGGCCGGAGGTCAAGATCAAACACTGTACCTTGGCCATGAGAGGCAAAGACCTTAAACATTATGGCAATTTTTTTATGCTATTTTAAACAACTTATTTCTGGGTCTTCACAATTCAACTTAAAACTATATATGAAACAGCATTGCTAAAATTTTAAAATGGAAGACATGCTGCTTTAGAGCAAACAAAAAACAACAACAACAAAACAGGTTATTCTTATCTGAATAAAAGAGGTATTATAGTATATTAATGCTCCAGTACTAGTATGTGAGATATGCTGAGCTAATTAATTTAAAATTTAAAAAAAATTCAGATGTCACTGTATTGTTATGAATCAGTTTGCTATCTCAACACTTACTGAGAGCAAAGCCAAGGCTTGACTATAACTCACCACCAAAAAACAGCAGAGAAAAAGTTTCAAACCCAAACCTGCAGTGTTTCATATTTACATAAAATTCCTATAGTCATAATGGAATAAAAAAGCAGAGATAACCACATACATTTAATGCCCACCAAATTCAACCCCAGAAAGGAACCATACAGCATCCTAAATTTTCTTATTTCTTATTATATTACAAATGTAAAGTCTAATTTTTGACCCCCCCAAAAAATAAATTGAACCTATATATGCTATCACTGAGTATTCTCCACTGCTTATTAAGCAAGAGAAATGAGCAGAGTAGGTCTATGATCTGGGCATGCTGTTGTCTCTGCATTACATCTTATTCCTCATACTTCTTGTGTCTTTTTCATTTTTTTCTCTACTTTTCCTTTTTGGTTTCTCTTCTACACTTTATGCAATGTTCTGCAATGCATTGTAAGGCAAACATGTAGCCACTAAAGCTCTTTCTTCTGCCTCTTTTTTCTTATGCAGTCTTGATTTATTTATGGGTCTTCACAATTCAATTTTCTTTCAGTCTAACATCTCTCCAGCTTTTCCACAAGGCCTATTCTTTTTTTACTCAAAAAGTTTTATTGATTTTCTTGTAAGAATAACAAGTAACTTACTTGTAATTTATCTAACAGATTAAACAAAGTAGCAAACTATATACATTATTCACATTGGATGAGGAATCCTTTATAAGATAAACCAATCTGAATCAAATATATATGGTACTTAGACAAATGTTTTTTTCCTCTTTATCCTTTTCTTCAAGAAGAATCTGAGTTAATTCTTAATGTCTCAATGAGAAATAATATCTTTTTCCATGGATTGTTACTCCATGACTTAGGAGTAATCCTTAGTTCCTTGACTTTGACATCCATCAATGCTGTTTCATTCAATAGTCTTAAAAATTCCTCAGAGATTGGTTCAGAGTTGGATTTCCATTTTCTAGAGATACACTTTCTAGCTACCGGTAGTATAGACCATAATAAATATAGATCTTTTTATTCATTTTAGTTTTTTCATTAATATTCAGTCAAATTAAAGACTTTGATAAAACAAATGTATCTGTAAATATAGCCTGTAGGAAGTTATTAATATCTTTCCAGTATTTTTTCAGTTTAATACAATCATGAAATATGTGTATCCAGTCTGCTTTACATATTTGTAAACATCTCCAACAGGTTGCCTTATTAGTAGTACCAAGTTTGGCTAGTCTATTGGGTGTGTAAAATGATCTATGGAGAAATTTCCAAGTGTAAATTTTCTAGAATTGTGTATTAGATGTTAACTTGATGGAGTACAATATATTAGTTTTGCTTTCTGTGGTTAGCTTTATTGAATGTCCTTTGGTGATGAAATTCCAATAATTCTGTCGGAGTTTAGTTTTATAGCTTATTAATAATATATATAGCTTTGAAATTCCATTTTTCCAATTGTGATTATCATATATAATTTCATTCAAGTATTTTATAAAATTAGATTTGACTTTAAAAGGAGGAATTATTAATTATTCTGCATAGATCTTGTGAATATGCCAATACACTTTGAAGAACTAGCCCATCAGAAGAAGTGAGGTTGTATGTTTTCATTATATGCTGACTGTCAATAACTTATGGATTATTCATACAATGCTGCCAACAAGTACATTTTTTTGTTTCCCAAGTAATGAAAATATTCTTGTGTATTTTGCTGAAAAAGTTTTTTGTGGAGCTAAATGGAATTACTATATCCATCCAAATCTTTATAGCTGTATTGGCATTTATACATTTTCTAAATGTGCTAAAGATGTAATTTGTAAAATCTAGTTTAGTAGCTTTTGCTATATTATATTGAATGCCTGTATATATAATATGCCATGGTATATTTATTTGATCATCTAACATAAGATGAGGCCTATTCTTGACCTTAAACGTACTAGTAAAACATCTTCCCACTTTGGAACATGCTAAGAAAAGTAAGCTATTATAGGTTCCTAGGTAAGTACTAGCATAGCTGCCCTTGTGGTCCATTTTAGGCATAGCCAATTTCCCTTTTTCTGCTTGAAATTACCAGTTCCATTTGGTTTAGATTGTACTTACCATCCCCTTTGCTGATAATTATGTATTACCCCTAATGAGAATAACTGGGATCATACTACAGATAATTGCAGGTGACCCATACCTAGGAGGAAGCATTTAGGAGCTGCCTCTGTACATTAGTAGTGCATGGGGAAGTCCAGGGGTACATTTTCTGTTTCCCATCCACAGACCAAAGTTGCACTTGAATATGGACAGGGATGAACTTTGTTTTATGTGAATGGGCAGTCTGTTCCACAGCAGTGGTATCCTCTGTAAAATATACCTGTCTCTCCAAACCATGCTGTTTATGTTGCAGAAGAGGTTTAGATCCCTAGTCTGAGTAGTTCTGATGCTATTTGGCTTGCTGATGTGCATTAAATCCATCAGCAATGGGTCGAAGGATGCCTTGTATGCCAGACAGAAGTCATTGCTTAGTAGTCTGCAGGATACCAAGTATAGTGACAGGGCTTTGAGTTGTTCCATGGAAGACAGGTTGTTTAGGCCTTGTATCCTTTTGATAAGGTACTGTATTTCTATGGGCATTCCAGTCTTTGCATCTGTCTGGGCAGATACATGCCAAAGGGGGTATTATAATCACTGATTAGTGTAATGAGTTATTGGATGTGTCATTAAGTTAACCAATGGTTCCTTTGAATAGCAGGTCCTGAAATGATACAATCCATTATTAGTATGACAACAACTCCAATCTGTATTTAAGTGCTTGATAGTAGTTTATAATGTCAATAAAAAGTAAAATTTGCATAATTTGTGTTCTTAATCTTGGACACTTGTAAACTATGTTAGCCAAGTACTTGTGGTTAGGTATTTGCACGGCATATATGCTCTCTCCCGGGTTCATGACTGATAACACCACATATTTATAAGCCTGTGCTATGTGCAAGTTCTTAAAACTGATAAAAATATAATGCAATAAACTTAGAAAAAGAGATAAAAATGTCATTGCTCTCTATTTGCACAAACTTGCAATGATGATACCAAGTTATACACAAACTTTTCTGTAACAAACCGCATAATGTCTGACCAGATTATAGCGTATCTCTAACCATTATATACATGACCAATTATATTTTCTGCCATATGGAAAACTGAAATATTACTGGGGTTGTACTTGCTGCCTCATTACTTCCTTCCTTCTGCCCATTTATGACATCCATTATGTGATCACATCTAGTTTTGCTAGCTATCTTTCCAGCTGTCCACACAGAGGATGTATAAACTCAATAGTTACCTATCATTACACTGACATCATTGCTTTCCAAGATTCATTTGGTCTGTTACTGTTCATACTTGTAATCATTAAAGTCATCTGTCTCAGTCTGGATCTGTACATCATCCTGTAAGTACATGACTTACCACTCATCGGAATCAATCAATCTGCAGACACCTTCCTTACAATCCTACCCAATATCCTTTTCACCACTAAGAAGTGTGCTATACCCCCCAACATAAAGCTTGCTATTAACATTTGTAAATCAAAGGCATACCTCTTAAGGTCCAGATTTTCCCAGAATATCAAGATTTTTGCCTTATAGTTTTTGTCGGTTCCTCATAACATTTGTGGTTTTTCTGGCAAATCACTGAGGACTGAAGTCACTAAATAGGGACACACAATTGAGTTATAGACTTTCCCTGGGATTCAGGAAGCCATATTTTCTGTGCAGGAACAGTGCAGGGGTTCCTGCATGGAAAATAGCCACCGAGCGATTCAGGATAGTGCCATTTTCACATGCACGAGCAGTCCTACACTGTTCTAGCACGGAAAACCGACAGATATGCAAATCATCTCATTTGCTGGTGAAAACCATGCAAAGAGGTGATTTTGTGATTCACCAAGATGCCAGGTCTCTGTGCTAGAACAGTGTCAGTGCAGAAATGTATTCAGAAAATAACTAAGTACATTTCTGCAACTGACAAAACGGAGGCATGACAGCTCATTGAAAAGCATGCATTATGTACATTAGACATGCAAATGGCCAAATATAAGGTCATTGGCATTGAAAAGTGATTAATTATTATGAAAATTAAACTTTTTTTTTGGCCAATCTCGGACGTTTAAGCATAGAGCAGTGGTGCACAAATGGGATCATGCCAAAAATTAAAAAAAAATGAGAAAAGTCAATTTTAAGTTAATTCTCCATTTTGTCATTATAGTCAATGGCATGCAGAATGTAAACAATACCAGGGAGCACTGGTTGTCAAGGTGAAAGGGTCCGTGTTAGTGCAGTAACTAATGACCTACACACTGGGGTATGCAAATGAGGGGAGTTATACTGAATCACATATTTCTTCAAAGTGTCAGGTTGTACCTAACCATGTAGTTGCAGCAATTCAATAGTGCAATTGTAAGAGCTGAATGACTTCATAAGGGGGTGTGTCATGCTTGCTGTAAGGTCATTGGAGCTCTGTGACCTGTTTTTGCCCTTAGCTAAGCATGAGCACTGTGTACATAGACTAAACTGCTGTGTGTGCCAAGCATTGGGTTTTAAAAAGAAAAAGAAAAGAAAAGAGGAAATGACGGCACTGGGTATGCACGGCGCACCTCAGGGCTTAAATGGAGAGGAACTGGGAAGGGGAAACAGCAGTAGGAAGGCAATCAAGGAGAACTAGCACAGCTGGCAGGTGGAATGTATCAGAATCAGCCAATTACACATGCAGCAGCACGGCACACTAATATAAACTATGCAAACACCCTACAGACTGTTTTTTCCCACAAATTCTACATCAGTGGTGTACAGACGGGGGATTTTTAACTGGAAAAACTAACTAAAAATGTTAGAGGCTGCTGCTGCTTTACTCCATCAATATGTGTGAGAGACTGAGGGTAGTGAGGAAGGGAATGCTGACAACCGACCCACAGTGAGGAGGAGGAGGAGAAGAGTGTACAGAGCCAGGGTAACCTACCAGGGCCTACATGAGCTGGAGATAGTGGAGCGCTATAGGGTGGACAGGGACATTCTACAGCAAATTGTTGAACTGTGCCAACCACGCCTCACACACAGAACTAATGGGGGGGGGCATTCCAGTGGATACCAGGGTATGTGTAGGGTTAAGAATATAGCCAGAGGTACCTTCCAAAGACCAACTGGGCATATCATGGGGGTCTCATAGACATCAGCATCCAGGGTACTCTACTAGTTCCTGGATGCATTAACACCACATGCCAATGAGCACATATATTTCCCCACCAGCTGAGAAGTGTTGACCAGAAGTATGCATCTCTTATACCGTATAGCAGAATACCCTGAGGTAGTTGGTGCTATATTCTGCATGCACATCCACATCAAAGCATCACCTGGTGAGCGGGGTAGAGTCTACATAAACCGCAAGGGCTTCCCCTCCATCAACTTCCAGGTTGTGTGCAATGCCCAGGGCATTATCATGAATGTGTGTGCTGGCAGCCCTGGAAGCTATTACGACTCCCACATCTGGCATTGCTCACAGCTGTATCACGTGTTTGCTTGGGGAGACATCCCATATGGCCATCTAGTGGGGGATGCTGGCTATGCACTTGAACTGTGGCTGATGACACCCATCAGAAATACACACACACCCAAACAAGAACACCATAATGAGGCACAAGCACAAATCAGGATAATTGTAGAGTGTGTGTTTGGGATGCTCAAGTCACGGTTCCGCTGCCTTGACATATCCGGTGGAGCCTTGAAGTAATCTCCAGCTACATTTACACAAATGTTCATAGTATGTGCTATGCTACACAATATGATACTGCGGAAACAGCAGCATCAGTTACAGCACAGGGCAGGGACACACAGCACCTCCACCTTCAATGCATAGCACACACACTGACACTGTAGGGACTGATACCTCTCTCCAACTCACACATACAGTAAAAGGGATGCCAAACATGACACTACCTGTACTTTGCCATGTATAGCGAGTGTACTATGTGCATCTGACATAGTCAGCCCTCCAGCATCGTCCTCATCACTGGCCCAGCAACAAGGTAAGTCACCCTTCCTATCAATTACTGAATGGAGTAGTATGTTCTCATACTTGTATGTATGATATGCATGCAAGCATGCAAGGGAATTGGGTGGCTGAATGGGATAGCAGCAGACAGCTGACAGCTATATGGGACAGCAGGAAATCCATAACAAATACTGGTGTCAACATACTAGGCAGCACTACACAAGGTGACAACCCCCACTGCAGTACATGTGATGGCCCAAATAACTGTGGGTGTCAATAGGTCACACACATGGATGTCAGTCAGGGTCACATACCCACCACCAACCTCACCCAGCAGGACAGGTGTAGATGACCATAAAGAAAGGCCAGGTGAAGGCCCCCAAATGATGACAATGGTGAACAGCCCCCCACCAGACCTACACAGACATACTACAACAAGTCTGGCAGTTGCATTATAGTTCTGAAGGGTAAGAAGTCTGAAACTGACATTTATGCCATTAAGATCTAACGTGTACTCTACTGATATGCCTCCTTTCTGCATGATAAGTCACAATACAGTATGAAATGGAAGCCACCAGAGTAACTGAGATACTAGTACAGTCATTGCAAATGTTTAAAGTCTTCAGGTGTGCACCCCCCTCACAATCCCATGTAGAAATGCAGTAACATATAAGTTTGAGGAGTAATATGACTGGAGCACAGATTGCCAGAGCTGTCTCAATCTACATTGTTGCATGTATATAATATGCAGGGGTCAGTGTGGTAAGTTTGTTGTGTGTTTAATATTGGCTGGAAGTGGTCAGCATGTGGGCCTGGATGGTTGTGTCTCAGTGGCCTAGGTACAGTACAGTGGATGACAGGGCCATGTTCCAACAACTGCAGTGCCAACCACACTGCTTCTCAGCTACACCCATGTCAACAGTTGTGCATACTCACTGTCCAGATGTCAATATCTGTCACCGTTGGAAAGCTGGACATGCCATGAATGGGGGCCCATACATAGAAACAGTGCACAGGTGGAAGTAACATACACAGAGTGCGTATAAAATAACTGTCAACTGCACACAAGTTTGGAATTATACATAGAGGTTAGCATCACATTAGTTGTCCCTCTAGTATGGAATACTGGTAGTCTGGGCAATCACTGGCAGACCACAAAAGGCACAGTTATAAAGTGATGACAGGCTGCCCATGTCCACACACAAGGCAGTATAAGGGGAATGTCCCAGGTATTGCTGTGAGTCAGGTGCATGTAGCTTCCATATCACACATGCACCCAACTCACCCCACCATCAGCCACAGGTTTATCACAGGTCATATCCTTGCTGTAGGAAATGAGTACAGCATGAACCCATCTCTGTATGAGAATACATACATGATGCTGCATGCTGAATAGGTGTCCAATGCAGGTGTGTCCCTAGCTGTAAGCAGCAACCTGACCACATCCAGATCCGTGTATCAGTATGAACAGGAAGGATTGACAAGAACACCTCAACCACTCACCACTGTCACCCCAGGGTAATCCACTGGCTTTCAGCTTGGGAACGTATAACAGCAAGAATGCACTGGCCTGCTACAGATGGCCTGCAGCACTCTCAAATGGCCTACAGTCCTCTGGCAAAGGCCCATGACTCACCCATAGTGCCAATGTACAGAATGTCAGATGGTCCTAACCAACAACCTAACACAGTAGATACTATGAAGACACAAAACAAACTTGGAAAATAACAAAAAAGTATGAACACGACCTGGATACACTCCAAAAATAATTATTTATTCACAAATAAAGTAAGCGCTTTTGTACAGGATAGTACCTGTACTTCTTCAGACCAGGTTCCTAGCTTGGAATAATTATAAGAAAATCATTTCAAAACACCTCAGTAGTGTACATTAGAAGTATATAGGAAAAGTAGCCACTAACACCTGGTAAAGACTGGAAAACAAATACATAGTAACAAATTAGATAAGAAATAGATAAAAATGGATAAAAATGACTGTTAAAAACATTCTTATGCACCATAAGGATGTGAAAACTCATCTATTTAAATATAGATACTTTGTAAAAATGGTAATATAGATAGATGCACAAAATGAACAATTTAAACAATCTAAAATTTTGAAGAAATATACCAGGGAAAATGCAGGCCTTTATCTTATAAGGCTCCTCAGTTTAAGTATGCTAGCTATGGAACTCATTTCATTAATCCCTGGGTGCCTAAATGCATCACATCTTAGCTGCCACAACAATTCACATTTCTCCAATCTCAGAGAGGTGAGACCACCTCTAATATTTGTGTAAATTATTTTCCAATATACTTTTAATGTACACTACTGAGGTATTTTGAAATGTATTTTTCAATGCATTTTCTAATGATTTTCTTATATTATTCCAAGCTAGGTCTTTTATTTAATATAATTAATGTTTAATTGACCATGTGAAAGAGCTCATTAGATTTACATTCTGGGAGAGTGTATATAAGGTCTTGCATTCAGTATTGTCTTGTCTTGTCTGAAGAAGTACAGGTACTATCCTGTACAAAAGCACTTACTTTATTTGTGAATAAATAATTCTTTTTGGAGTGTATTCAGGTCGTGTTTATACTTTTTTTGTTATTTTTCAACCTAACACAGTAAACAGAAAACAAATGCAAGGCCATGTTGACAAATGCCAGTAGCATGCCTCCCCATGTCCTACTGCAAGGACTATGGACCAGGGCATAAATACTACTGGGATAAAGACCCAACTATAAGGATACCTCTGAGATATTGCTTACATAATGTTAGGAAGAGGAGAGAATAACAGGGGGGTGTAGAAGTATGGATTTCATGGAGTGTGTGAAGTCTGAAACTCTAATATCCACCCATACTGCCTCCTGACTGCAAACCCATGAATGAATAGCCAGAAAATTGCTTGTAAACCACAATGTAAAGGTAAACTGACCAGATGGACGAGTCCTGCCTCTGGATAACCTGAGTGTATCTGTACAGCTGAGAGGTATGGCCCAGCTTTGGCCATGTCAAAGTTGAATAAGCTCTGTAGTGCATGCGGTAACTGCATAACAGTATAGTAAACATACCTAGATAGGCAGGAGTTCTAATCCCAATACTGGCAAGTGTGTGTGTGTGTGTGTGTGTGTGTGTGTGTGTGTGTGTGTGTGTGTGTGTGTGTGTGTGTGTGTGTGTGTGAATCTTGTACTGTCTGGCTTATAACATTTTTGGCTTATGTACTAGCCTTCACACTTCACCTCACCCCATCTAGTAGTCCTGTTGATGTCATCCACCCTAGAAGTACCTTTGAACTAGATAGAAATGCATCAGCTCTGTGGCACATCTGATAACTGTGTAGCACTATAGTAACACTAACTAGATAGGCAGGAATTTTAATCACTCTACTGACAACTGTTTGGATGTGTGTGTGTTTGTCTGAGAATCATGGAGTGTGTGGGTTACATCATTTTTGACCTGTGTACTAACCTTTTCACTTCCCCTCACTCCAATTTACTAATCCTGTTGATGTCATCCACCTTAGAAGTACCTTTGGAAGACATGGGAATGTGTAAGCTTTGTGGCGCATCTAATAAATGCGTAGCACTATAGTAGGAATACCTAGATAAGGAGGAGTTTTAATCCCAATGCCGGCAACTGTTTGTGTATGTGAGGATCATATCTTGTGTGGCTTATACCATTTTGATGTGTATACCATGCACGGCTGGTGACCACATCACGCTGTCATTACTTTATATAGTGTGGCAACAGCATCTGCCTCACATGCAGCAGGTTAAACCAGTGTACAGTCCTCTGTACAGATGTGTCTGGAATATCCATATATTTGCAACCTATACGTGATTGGAAGTGGTCTGTGTGCCCTAACAGTGCCCATGTATGTGATATTATAGCCAAATAGGCCACAGTGAGGGTACTGACACATATGGCAGCATGAGGTATCATACCTGACTGAAACATCATGCTGATACAACGTCTGCTGCCCTCACAGGTGGCCAGCCTTGTAGGTGCAATACATGAGTCCAGATGCTTGGTTTTACAAGTGAACTGTTCCTGTTTTGGGTCACATTAAAGAATGGAAGAGGTGTGGACTGACATATTGCAGTCCTAATTAGCATGTAACAGGAACACCTTGCATCTTAACAGGGGTGTTTACACAATTTATGTCCACTGTATGCCACTAATTTGCCACACATGTCCCTACCTTAGGCCATTTGTCCAGCCCATTTTGCTGGCCGCTGTCCAGATGTCTTGGCACTGACAAGTTGTAAGATATGCTACAGGAATGTTGAATTCATGCCTGATAGGCCCCAGTGGTAACCATGGTGATGCAATACAGTTAACCCCAGCACAAGTGAACATGCACAGAAAGCAATATATCTATTATATAAAGCAATATAGCTATTACTGATGGTTGTGTGCATGGTAAATTGCATGTGCTTCACATGACTGGGGCATTGCCAAGCAACAACAGAACAATATCATACAAACCAGCTTCAGGCTGCTGTCCCATATGCAGACTAAAGGGTCCTAGGTAGTTGTGAGAAGGAGTTATTGTCCACAGACTCACATGTGGCCTTGTTACAGGATGGATGCAGCATGTCTGCATGTACTAACCGCAATAATACACAATGTCCTGTCCTCACCATAGATGTGCAACTCTGTGCATTAGAAAACCCCATCCACAACTACAATCGGACCTGACACATAGATGTAGATACAATACAGATACATGTATGTCTGATACATTAGTGTACTAATCCTCACTGGACCCTTACCTGCATGGTTTTCATCCAGTGTGTGTGTGCAACCCACCTTCACAATACTTCCCTCAGCTTCATGGCTTGTGCATTGGGTGGGTGCCCCACGTTTGGTGAGGAGCTCCTCGGTGGATGTCAGTGGGGGCTGGATGGCTGGGCCCCCTCTTGTGGCTAGCCAGTCCCTTGCTACAGCAGCAGCCATTGATGGGCATGGAGGCTGAGGTTGGTGGCCCGATGCTGCACTTGCTCATAAGTTAGGCTGTGCAGGCTGGCATTATTTACCCTGTGGACCACACTGTTCCACAGGGCGGTCCTCTCCCACACATCTCCTGCTCTCCATCCAAATAACAGGGCATAATGTCCAATCACATATTGGATGATGTCAGTTTCCCCAACAGAGAATGCTGGTAGCCGAGCACTCTGCATATTACCTGGAAGACATAAACAGGAAAAAGGTCACAGGACCTCATATGGTTGTCAAATTGCACAACAGTGGATATTGCTTGCAAATAATTCACACTGCACCATAACCCTACAATCTATCATGGCTATAGCAGCTTGCATTACACTGCTGTCTCTGAGCTGTATTATTCCCCCCCAATATTGGACACTTGATTGCATAATTCCCTATTCTCCATTCATTTCTGTGTAGAGGGTTGACAGTGAGCATCTTCCATGTGAATGGTGTGTGGATGGTGGCGGGTCTGTGTTTGACTGTGGTGTGTGATGGAGCTGTGAGCACATGCCTGAGTCCATGTAGGAGGCAGAGACTGATATTATTATGCCCCATGGAGATATGCTGTTGTTGCCATCAGTAGGCAATATGTACATGCTCACCATTGCTGAGTGGAGGAGTATGGTTGATGTGCATATCCCTCTGTACAACTGGGGTGGACAGGGTGGCGATGTTCCCAACTAACCTGCGTGATGCAGGTTGCCTATATCCATGGCATGTGTGTATGAAGTGTTCTTTACCCCCAGTACAGGGTGAATTGTGTTGTTTCCTCTGAGACGTGCAACATATATAGAGACACAGTTGCAATTGTCCTTGGTGGTGTGGATATGTTTGATTTGTAGTCATACTCAGCCTTAGAGAAAGTCACCTATTAAACTTACATGCTTTCCCAGATATCGGTGGGCTTTCTTCCAAGTTGTTGCCTGGACTTATGTGTCCCTGTTCAGCCAATGTAGTAACCTATTATGTGGTTTGTGTATTGCTGCTGTGCACCAAAGGGGATTACTCTATTTTAGTGGAAGCTTGTTATACAGGTCACATACTGCTGAGTTCATATAGCTACAGTGGATATTAAGGGTACACACCCCTGTTACACTGCCTGGTATTTGTGCAATTGGAACATGAAACCACAATGACTCATTTCAAAACAATTCTCACCTGTAATGTGACCTATAGCTTGTACAATTCAATTAAAAACATAACAATCTGGTCTGTGAAAACATATGGAAATAATAATCAGTACAATAAACCAGTTGAATGAGTGTGCACACCCTTAAACTGATATGTTGTGCATGCACCTCTTGAGATGGTTACAGCATTCATCCGTCTTGGTCTGGACTCTAACATCATGGCACATCTTCACTTGGCAATAGTTGATCACCTTCCTAGAAACATCTTTGATTGCATACAGGTTAGGGGTCACATTCAAGATGAGAAATGTTATTGTTTTATCCAAGATTCACAGGAAAACCACATACTCAAATTCATTATTACATTATAGTAGTATCCATCCACATAAACAGAAGAAGGCCATAGTTAAGGGGCAATTAGTTTGAGCACCTCAATGGTATCACATATGGATGATTTCCTTGATGATTGTGATTGTTTGAAAAATAAGTTTTTAAGAAGAGGTTATTCAACTATATCATTATTGAAGTAGTAAACAAGAGAGAAAGGAATTTTTGCTTACCCCTGTTAACTGATGATCATAGACAGGCCCAAACCGTGATAGATGGATCTATTATTATGGAGGATAGAAATGTTAGAAATTATAGTATGTCCTTCATATCCAATTTTACTATTGATAGTATGGATATAAAGAGTGTCCTAGTGAAGAATTGGATTATTTTGAAATAGGAAAAGAGCTTGAGACATTTTATAGATGGGAGCCCAATAATGGTATTTAGGAGGGGAAGGAGTCTAAAAACCTCTTTTGAAAGATATACTGGTGGAGCAACGAAAAAGAATGGGCACGTGTGGTATGTGCCATTTTTTCGAATACATAAAGGAAGGAGATGTGTTCCAAATTAATAAAAGGAATTTTAGGATTAAAGGCACATTTAATTGTAATTCAGAAAGAGTGGTGTATTGTGCAACCTGTGATTCATGTTGTTGTTATTATAGAGGTAAGACAGACAAAAAAATAAAAAAAATGTATTTATGAACATCTATATGAAATTTGTAAAAAAATTAAACTAATGCCCTAAGCAAACATGTGACAGAGAATGAGGAGCACTCTTTTAAGTTTTTTGTATTAGATTGTATATGTACTAAAATTAGAGGGGGTGCCTGGTTATTACTTCTGGAGAGAAGGGAACTGTATTGGCAACTTTTTTAGATGTCACCAATTGGCCTGGCTTGAATGAAAGTATTGCCATTAGCCCCCTTTTAAGAATTAAGGCTTTAATGAGATAATACCTCTTATCACATGTATCTTTACATTTTAAATGAAGGATTGTCATATAGTTGTTTACATTTTGTACCTATGACTGTATTCTACCTAATATTTATAGACTTGTATATGTATGTTTTATTATATTTTAACATATCTGAAGTATTTAAGTCATATTTATTATTTTATTGTAACAATAATATTTTACTACCTTATGTATTTAAAGTGTGTGTATATATATATATATATATATATATATATATATATATATATATATATATATATATATATATGTATGTATACCAGAGTGAATTTGATACACACCCTCTTGGTGGTTGGTATTAGGTTATAAAGTGATACTTCTTGTTTTTAAGTGTTACGAGTATTTTTACATTAACATGAATATTTCTTTAAGTAGCTTGAATTATTTTAAATTGATATATGTGATTAAAATGTACATGTAACTAATTAACTATATTATATAAGATGTATTTAATTGGTTTTATTTGTCTGATGAAGTTCTGTGGTTCAGGACGAAAGCACTTACCAGCTTTCTACTTGATGTAAATAAAGCTTTGTTTTTTCCCCAGTGGATTTTGGCTTTTTACTACTTGGTACGAAGGTACATTTTTAAACAAGGTACAAAAGTACAACTGAGTTTCCCTGATTCCTCAGCTGCTTACTCTTGAATTGCTTTGACTATGGTGTGCAGGGTCCTGGGTTCAAAACGTGCAAGGGCTGTTTATTTTGTTGCTGGGCAGAGCAAGGACTGTTGGATACAGAGTGAGTAAGGCAGTTTTGAGCAGCTTTGAGTGTGTTTGCCCGACGGTAAGCAGTGCTAACATACAGTTAAACGAATAGGCGCATACACCATGTAGGCTTTGCTTACCAGTGTGCATATCTTTTTAGCATTTACATTTAAGCAATGCCTAAACCTGCTAAGCATAGCTCAGCTCTGGTAACCATTGATCACATTCCAGTCTGATAAAATGGCAGGGTAATGACATCTTTAATAAGTGTATTTAATTTCCTGTACATAACATGCTTCTATGTGCTGTCATTACAGTAGCAAGTGGTTATGACTATACTGTATGGGACAACTGAGTATGGATGGGTAGTACCACAATCTTTTTTCTTTGTATTTGTTTTAAACATGGGTAGTATCCCTGGTTATATGCAGTCACACTTGCATGTTACACCAGCTACAGTGCACTGCTTAACAAATATATTTTAACACATATTGTATCATTACATTAGTACTTTTATCAGTGCTTTTCCAAGTAAGAGTAGATTGCAGATTGTAGTACTGGAACCATACACCCCTGCATGCAAACCTGGGACTCCGAGTACTGACTATCTTGTTCTTGGTGTTTGAGCTGTATGTTTGTATGTATCTCCTACTGGATATTGATCTGATATGTTGATATTAACTGTAGACTACTATGTTTTTTGGACATGTCATCGAGGACTGCTGTCATGTAGTAATGGCATATCTTTCAGTTTCAGATGTCTATCTTTCAAAACATTCATCCTAATGCATAACCTGTTGGCTATCTACTTTCTGTCTGTCCTCTGTACAGATGTGCCGATGTAAGGTATTGCTATGGCTATACCACTATGCAGGTGCCCACATTGTATTGTGCTGTGGGGCTGGACACTGCTGCTAGTTCCAACATATGGGACATTCCTTAATGTGAGCCTTGCCCTTTTTCCTTGCCTGTGTGAGGGACATTACAGAGGTAGTGGCCTACAAATTCACATACAGTAGGTGGCAATATGTCACAGGACAGGACATGTGGAGACAGCCAAACAACATGGGGGACATATCCCCAGATTTGTGAACAGATTCAATGCCATCAGTGGTGTTATACACATGGTGGATTGATAGATTAACAGGATCTGTGTGGACTCATAGAGGTATGTCTCTGACAAACCTCTCCACTGGCATGCCATCCACAGACTGGCCACATGTCTGCCTATTATGTTTTGTCTGTTCCCCAGGCAGTTGGTGTCCTTGGTAAATCAGTCATGGACCCTGGGGAAAGCAGTCACATCTATTGGTATTACCATCATATTCCTCATAAAGGATGTTAAAAGAAACCCAGTGACATCTGCAACTGTCTCAATGTATGACAGCAGTATGTCCAATCTACCCCTGTGTTTGTACCTCTGTCCCCAAATGATGCCATATTTCTATAATGCCTATATTAAAGGAAAGGACAGAATCAGTTTAAATATGTGTATTATTATTATTTAGTATTTATTATTATTATATACTATTTTGAAATATAATTTTTTCATATATGTTACATATATATAATAATTTTTATTTTTATTTTTATTATACAACGAGGATCTTTACTCAATAAATGTATCAACAGGGGATATATATATATATATATATATATATATATATATATATATATATATATATATATATATGTATAAAAATGTTTTTTACCTATATTCAGTTATTTTAATTAAATTAATTGATTGAACTCATTATTTATTTATTTTAATGTAATGATATTCATGAGAAATGTTATTTAATGTTGGGCATTGGCTAACTTTGCACCAATGATTTTAAAGTTTTGACTATTTAAACTGTGGAGTTTTAGGTTAATTGTTCTGAAGAAGTCATTCAGTTTGATGAAAGCGCTTAACCTGTGGATAACTTTTTGTTAATAAATTTCCTTCTGTGGACTTGCAACGCTGTGCTCTTTTTTGGATTATCTATACATATATATATATATATATATATATATATATATATATACTTATGTATATATACATATATATATATATATATATATATATATATATATATATATATATATATACATATATATATTTATATACATATATATGTGTGTGTGTGTGTGTATATATATATATATATATATATATATATCTACACACATACACACATATATGGGTCTATTTTACATGGTCGACTTTTTAGAAAGTCGACTTTCATAGAGCCGAGTCCATATGATCGACTTTCGGAAAGCCAACCATGTAAAATAAACACGTATAACACAGCAAACACTTACCTTAAACTGTTAGCAGGGGGGCTATGCCCCCATGCACTCCCTGTGGGGGGGCGAAACTTTAATACACAAACTCCGAGATCGCACTACAGTTCGGAAGGGGGAAATTTTCCCATTCCACACTGTATGGAGATAGCGGTTCCCCATGGTTGGCTTTTCAAAAGTCGATCATATGGTCTCGGCCATATGAAAGTCGACTTTCTGAAAAGTTGACCATGTAAAGGGGACCCATATACATATATATATATATATATATATATATATATATATATATATATATATAGGTTCATAGGTTCATAGGTTCATACTAGGCTATCTGCCCTAGGGCATTTATAAGCCTAGCCCAGAGTTTTTGTGGCTTACGCCACCCCTTTCGATTGAAGGATATTATGCCCATTATTTTGCTGTGCCTCTGTCAAGCAGTGACACTGATGTAATCCCTGGGGTATACCTGCGATCTTCCATCCATTGGTCAAGATTTCTCTTGAACAAAGCCAGCGAGGTGCTCTGCCTCACATGTACCGGGATTTTGTTCCACAGCATAGGGAGTCTCTGGGTGATGAATCTGTCCCTCCAGCACGTCCTATTTATGACCGTGTCAAGGTTTAAGTCTCGTGCTCTTGTGGATCTGATGGATTTAGATTTTTGAGGTGAAGCATGTTCATTAATTCGGGTTGGACATGGCCTTGTATGTCAGGCACAGGTCACCTCTGAGCAGGCGGTGTGACTGAGTAGAGCTGGAGCTCCTTCAGTCGGGCAGCATAGGACATATTTTTGAGACCCTTTATCCTTTTGGTGAGGAACTTTTGGGGCCTTTCCAATTGCTGCAGGTGTCGGGTCAGATACATTCCAAATGGGGCGTTGTATTCAATCATCAGTCTGATGAGTGATGAGTACAGGGGAATGATGACCTCCCTTGACCTAGATCTGAAACCCTTCATGATCAGGTGGGCAATGTAGAAGGTCTTCCTAACAATTTTGGCAACGTGGGTGTCAAATGAGAGGTTACTATCAACCTGGGTTCCCAGATCCCTGATAACCTCTTCTGTGCTTAGTGGATTGCCACCTATATGGTAGCTAGGGGTAACCTTGTTTTTCCCAAAGGGTATGACTATGCATTTTTTAGCGTTTAACTTTAGGCCATGGCTTTGGCACCAGTTATGCGTTTCTATGAGACCCTTCTGAAGGATATCTGTGTCTGATGTGTTTTCAACTATGGCACCCCGTTTGCAGTCATCTGCAAACTTTGTCAGCCATAATCCTCCTGTGCTTGCCTGTACTTCCGAAAAGTAGATGCCGAACAAGAGTGGATCCAGGAACGAGCCCTGTGGGACACCGCTTGTTACAGGCTTGGAATCTGACATGGCACCAGCAACTCTAACCCTGTGGGTTCTGTCACTTAGCCAGTTTGCAACCCATCTTGTGACGTATGGGTTTACATTTAAACTGGTGAGTTTTTCTATGATGCCTGAGTGGGGTATAGTGTCGAAGGCCTTTGCCAGGTCAAGGTAGGCTGTCTGGACTGCCTTGCCCTCATCAATGGCCTTGGTGACTGTTTCGAAAAAGTCAACCAAGTTTAAAAGGTATGATCTGCCCTTGACAAAGCCAAATTGGGTTTGATCCAATGTCTGCAGGTCCCCTATGTCTTTATTTATGAGTTCCATAATGATCCTCTTCATAGCTTTGCAGACCAGGCTTGTCAAGCTGATGGGACGGTAGTTTCCAGGGTCGGTGGAGGCACCGCCTTTGTGTAATGGGACCACAGTAGCCGTACGCCATTCCTTGGGTATGTATCCTGAGGTGAGGCTAAGATTAAACAGCTGCCCTAACTGCGGGTTTAATTCCTCAATGAGCTCGTGGAGCACACAACCGGGGACACCATCTGGTCCCATGGATGCTGTGTTTTTCGCCTTGGACAGAGCTGTTCTTACTTGAACATTTGAGATGTTTGGGAGGATACAATCCTCTGGTATAGATATTTCTCCTTTTGGGAGGGAGGGGGGGGGGGGGAGAAATTTGCACTGAACCTGTCAGCCAGTATGTTGGCAATGTCTGTAGGTTCAGTGATCTTTACATCATTTTGAACCAGTTCTGAACATATCTGGGAGTTTCCTCACAGGTTTCTAACATAGCTAAAAAAGGCCTTGTGGTTGCCTTTTGAGTCCGTGGCAATTTTTCTTTCAAAATTTGCTTTGGAGGATTTTATGAGAGAGCTTAGTTTTTTACTTATGATGATCAAGGGTGTCTTCCCTTTTGAGGATTTTGCTCTATCTTGTAGTAGCTTTCTCCTTTTGTTGTAGAGCTTGTTTATGGCTGGGGTCCACCAGACTGGCGCCTGCCTTTGGTACAAAGAGTCTTTGTTTTGTTTGGGATTGCCTGATCCATGCAGTCCTGGAGGTGCTGGTAGAAGGCATTTGTAAGTGATTCAGCGGCTTTAGTGATGGTTTCTGCTGGCTCAGAGGCCTTGAAAGAGACCACACCAGTCCAAAGAAGTGTGAAGTTGGCTTTAGGGAAGTTCTTCGCTGTGGTCTTTTTTATCTGGGGTGGGGGCGGGATGTGGACTTCCAGTGAGATTAGTTTATGATCTGATCTCACCAATGAAGGGTATACCTCCGGTGTTGAACATTGTGACCCCATGTTTGTGATGATGAGATCCAGTATGTTTTCACCTCTTGTGGGCAAGGTGACTAGTTGTTCCATGGCATTAGAGTTTATGAACTCTAGGAACCTTTGGGCTAGAGTGTTGGGGCTTGAGTAGTGATCCCAGTCTATGTTTGGATAGTTGAAATCATCTAATATGATGGTGTTTGGGGTTACATGTATCCCCTCCAGAGTTTTCAGGAATGCTGTGTGAGGATCCTGAGTTTGAGAGGGTGGCCTGTAACATGCTACAAATTGTAGAGCAGTCTTGCCTACGGTTAATTGCACCTGGATGGTCTCCGATGCATCGTGCATAGCCACGAACCTGGAGGTGAGGGTATCTTTGATGAATATGGACACCCCTCCTCCTTTCTTGGTGTTGTCCGGATTTTGTGGCCGGAATGCATGATATGAGGTAAAACCTGATAGTGCCGGGGTGCTCTCAGGAGCCTTGAACCAGGTTTCAGTCACAGCACAGACATCGATGTTCTCCATACTGAGAAGGGCTTCGAGTGCGTGCATCTTGAGGTTGAGACTTCTGGCATTGAGCAGCATTACCCTTAGTTTTTTTCCTTTGTTTTGTTCTGGGGTGGTAGGTTTAGAATTTGGGCCTGGCCTAAAAAAGGCACTACGGGGGTGGCAAGAGCCTTTGCCAATATCCGGAAGCCCAGGGGTGACAGGTGCAAGCCGTCCCTTGCGAAGCAACGTGGCTTGTCCAGCATGTCATCCCAGGCAGACAGACATTGGATACCCTTTGAATGACACCAGTGATTAAGCCAATTATTAAAGCTGATCATCTTTTCTCTGTACTGTGGCATCATTCTTGGTGAAGGTAGGATACTGCTCAAGGTCAGGGTCATACCTGCCTGGGCTACATAATCAGAGAGCTCCTCTATGTCTCTTTTCATGTATATATATATATATATATATATATATATATATATATATATATATATATATATATATATATATATATATATATATATGTGTGTGTGTGTGTGTGTGTATGTGTATTTTCATATGATATTGATAAAAATTGTTTATATATATATATATATATATATATATATATATATATATATATATATATATATGTATGTAATGATTTACCTTTATATATATATGTGTGTGTGTGTGTGTGTGTGTGTGTGTGTGTGTGTGTGTGTGTGTGTGTGTTTGTGCATAGGACATGCTGGAGGGATAGATTCACAACCCAGAGGCTTCCCATGCTTTGGAACAAGATCCCAGTTCATGTTAGGCAGAGCCCCTCACTGACTCTCTTCAAGAGAAATCTTGATGAGTGGATGGGAGATCGTAAGTTTACCCCAGGGGTCACATCTGTGTCACTACTAGACAGGGGCACAGTAAACTAATTCTGTTATATAAGGGGACCTTCATTGTGTCACTACTAGACAGAGGCACAGTATTCTAAATCTATTCTGTGCATTTTTGTACCATTTCATGGGGTGGCGAAAGCCACATCACTATGGCTAGGCTTACAAATGCCCCAGGGCAGATAGCCTAGTACTAAACCATGAAAATATGAAACTATGACATACTCTGCCTTGATTTCTATCGGTCATCCTGGTTGTTGGTAGCAGGGACCGTTGGCTATGACAGCATGACACTTTTGAACATTTCTTGGAGAGACCATTTGGTGTATGTACTTATCTTGCTGTCATTTGCAGCCTTCAGGTTGGACTATGGGTGTTGAACACAGTATTACTACAGGCTTCTTATAGCTACTTTAAACCATCTCTTACCTGAAAGACCTGTGCAGGGAATTTATGTTGACACTACCTGACTGTTTCAACACATACTCACAAAATCCTAGTTGAAATTATGCATACAGCTTACTACCACTCCTGGGATTTGAACCGTGGCTGTTTCTGCTAAAAAATGCAACAAGTTTATGTTTCATCAGAACAAGCTATTGAGAAACTGCTGTCTCTTCTTTGAATATTTTCTGTCTAATTATCTCTTGGTTGTACAATCTGACCTTGTGATTAGAACATTCTTTTATATACATTCCTATACATACCTTTTGACATAGCACAGTGTGGAAAACAGTAGTTAACACAACATTACTATTCTGTTATCAGATCTTTGTGCAAGAAACTTTCAAGTCATACAATACCAGAGTAAACACAACCAGTCTGGGGTTTTCACTTTTATTGACAGGCAATTACACTTTTATTAATATATAATGTGTATGCCACTATTACTCTCCTACTGGCTTCTTCAGTCATTAAAAAACATGTCTATCATGTATGGCAATACTCCTTATCAAACTCTCTGACTGAATAGGTGCTATGTTGCAAATATCTTAGTCTTGTCCTGGATCCTTACGCGTCTTCAAGCATTGAATTAATCCCAGACAGAGCAGCAGATGACTCTGACAATCTGCTCATTCGTCTGGCTTTAACAGTACTTTGTGAAGGTGTTCTTATAACTAAATCAAATGACTCAGCTAAACTTTATTGTGCATATTTCTACAAAAGTTTGCATGTTTTTATGAAAGGTCAGTGCAGAACCCCAGCTTTCTTACCATCTCTTAATTTGTATCCCATAACTATAAACTCCTCCACTTCTGCCATTTCCTCAGTTCCCTTATCCAGATACTGATCATTCACGCCTAGAGATTTTCCACTGTAACACCTTGACAGTGGCATAGCATGCCCTTCTAGATCACACCACACCTCTCAACTGTCCATATTTCGCATAAAAGAGTTAATAAGAGCAATATTTAAAAATTGTCCCTATTTTTGGGCCTTTGTACCCTCATTATTTTAGGCCTTGCCCAGATTTCTTGCCTTGAGAGGTTGAGAGGTATGGATCATATTTTTCTGTTTTTTCCTGTGTCTCAAGCAACACTGAAGGAACACAGCCACAGTAAGAGATGCAGTGTATTCCAAACATTCCCTTTAGACTTACAAGCAAAGGATTACTTTTTTCTTTTACTGAAACTGCATTTAGACAATTTGGACTCAGAAGAAAGACAGATGTCCATGAATATTGAAAGGGCACACCAAGTTATGTATTCATGCTTAAGATGGCAAATAGCAAATACTGATATAATTTTTTCACCCCTAACTATAGTCTGCAAAAAAAAAAAAATATTTCCTACATGGTAAAAACTACTATGAAATCAGATATCATTAACTAATCCAGGGTGTTAAAATAAAATTAAGCTGAGGGAATAAAATCCAATTTTGTCACATTTTAAACTTAAAAAGCAGTAAACATTCAGTTTTCCAAAGTACTGGTTACTAATTAAAAAGAATATCCATCCATCTATTTAACAAAACTAATGTTACTGGAAAAGAAATCCACCCTTAATGGCTTCCCTATATTTCCTCCATTTAAAATTACTGAAGAGTCAGTAGCCCTCGGGAAAAAAGAAAAGACTTAAGACTTATCACGGAACACTTTTCCCATAGTAAAGCATTGCCAGAGCCATTTTGTAAGTGTGTGCCAGGAATGATTCCCTTCTTTAGGATATTTCTCCCTTCTTCATGTTGGTGCAACTGTGGAGTTGTATATATGAATTTGGGGATGCTGGGTAGTTGCCCTCCACTAAAATAAAACAAGAGAAAAGGAGTTTTTTTTTTTGTCATGTTTGGATTTTGTGCATTTCACATTATGTTGCTTGAAGTGCTGGTCCCTTCATTTTCTTCATGTCTGGATTTTGGCCATTTTTTTTATCCTTTTGAAGTGTCAACATTCAGGAAGTCTGCATTTCATAGCAGAAACCCAAGTAACGGCATATGATTCAGCATCCCGAAGTCAGCTTCACCTTGCAACCCATATATAGCATGTATGGGGTGCTGATAAAAGCCATAATAAATGCATCTCCAAACATGGATTTTATTTTATTTTTATAGAAATGTTACTGTCTGACAAACACTGGATTTGTTTTTCTCTGTAAACTTCTTTTATTGTCAATATAGTTTTATTTTCTTATTATTATTTTTTTTTGTAAGATTTTTCTGATTATTTTTTTTTTATTCTTTTAAGTCAACTTATTTTTAAAGAAATGATTGATTAAATATATATTTTGTATTGACTCAAGTGAATTTGTGTTTAACTTAACCTGTTTCTCTGCAAGTCACATATATTTGTTATCCTTATATTACATGGTCTTCCATTTTATCAGGAGACCTTGGGTCTGAAATTTTGCTCTTATTTAAGTGTACCAAACATGCAGCAGGTTTTCCATTCTTTAGCCTCTTGCAGAATTTAAACTTAAAGTCTGTAATTTCTTGCTTCGGCTGTTTTCCCATTTCTTTAAAAAAGAATCAGATTTGCTGTCTTACAGTAAAATGCACTCTTCCTGTGACTTGTTAAAAAGGCAGTGCTTGCTGTCAGTAAGAATTTCCTTTCTTCCTAGAATTCAGCAATGAGTTCTGTCAGGCCAATTTTCTTTGTCTGCTTTGGGCTTTACCAATGTTTTCTGCAGCTTATGTGAATATCCTCTTACCGTGCAGATATATACTCCTTCATTTAACAAAGCACAAAAGAGAAATTGGAAAAAAAACTAATATTTAAAAAAATAATAAGAGAATAATTAATTTTCATTTGGAGCAAAACTGAACTGCACACTGAGTGAGCTTGTCAATAAAGATCAGAGACTAATGCTGTGGAGTGCTAAGAAATATGATCCATGGGTTTGATTCCTACAGTATTCACTTTTATACAGTGCTAACAATGAAGAAAGGCACGTGGGCCTAGTGAACATACTTTTAACAAATAGTTCAGCTAAGTAGGTATTATGACAATAGGCATGTCAATGAGTATGGAAGGAAGAGAAGCGGCAGGTTATGTGGCAGTGGAATAGTAGGAGGATCCACTGAGTTAATAGTATAGCTGTGGACATTTCGTTTATTAGAAAAACATCAGTGATACACTGGCCATTGACCAATGTCTGAAAATGGACTGACCCACTGTCAGTAAGATGGAAATGAGATGAAATGAGATGAATGGGCCATGAGAGTGAGTGAATCCTTGGCTAGAGAGGTGTTATAGTCCACTGCAATTCCGATGTCTAGTGGAGACCTTGTACCAGTGAAAGCAGTGTTTGCCATCTCAAAAGGTAGGGGCGTTTGCTTGCCAAACTGCATATCTTCTGCTGCTGGATATCAGTGAGTGTGCTGAACAAAAAACAGACACAGATATTTATATATATATATATATATACACATATTTGTTAAATCACATATCTGTCAACATCACAGTCAAAAGAAATGCAAGATGGTAAAACTCAAATAAGATGCCTACACATATATACAAAAACATGAAATCTGCCTTATCTTCTGGTCTCACACCAATCAAAACCAACATCCCAAACAAAATTCACTAACTGAAATCTCTTCACAACTTCCATCCCAGTGAGGGCAGGTAAGTCAAGTCACAGCAGAACAGAAAGACTCCTTCTATTTGTCAATAACATCTCCAATCTACTTACTAACGCTCCAATTTAAGAACCACACCATATAACAAGTCTTTACATGGAGAGGTCTTCACTCCCACCCACCGCCATGCCTGCATATACTTACGACAGGGTTATAGAATCACCATGAGGGCTCAAACCAAAAAAAATAAAAGTCAACTACAGCAGCACATCACTCAACAAAATGTGTATTTATTAACAACCTCTGCAAGCTAATCTGCCTATCAATAAAACCATATGCAAAGGACATAAGGGCTTAAATATATCTATATCTTTATATGCCTGTATCTATATATTTATATATATATCTATAGCTATATCTATATCTATATCTAATCTCTATATATCTATTTCTACATATATATATATATATATATATATATATATATATATATATATATATATATATATATATATATATATATAGATATATATATATATATATATATATATATATAAAATATCTATAGCTATACATATGTATATATATATATATATATATATATATTAATGGGGCTATGTGTCAGATGATCATCTTTTCAGAAACTCAAAAAAATATCGAAGAGACCATAGCATCAAGTTTTTTAAAACTCAAACATCAAATAAAAAAAATCTACGCCCACAACCCCTACAAATTATATATATACCACCCCAGGAACACACTACAGTGAGGAAAAAGGTAAATTTCCTGATTCTCATTGTACCACAATCTCCATTCAAAAGCTTTGAGTTTTCAAAAACTCGATCATATGGTCATGACTCTATGGAGTTTGAGGTTTTGAAAACTTGAACAACTGATAGCAACATATATATATATATATATATATATATATATATATATATATATATATATATATATATATATATATATATATATATATATATATATATACAGATAGATATATAGGGCCTACTCCGTTTGTATGAAGTTTCAGTACTTCGAAACCCACTTGGTCAAAGCCAGTTGTTGTTCGAAGTACCAAACTTCGAAAATGGAGTACAGAGATCATAATACAGTGTGGAGTGTGAATATTCTCTTTTCCTCTCCATAGTGTGATCTCAGAATTGGTATATTTAAATAGGGGGGTGGGGGGGCACAGCCCCCCACATGGGGGGGGGTGCAAACTTGTTTTCTGTGTGTTTTTATTTTTAGTCAGCCGGTCAGGTGACTAGGCTTCAGCAAAAGTCCACTTTCATTGAAATGCACTTTTGCTGAAACGAGCATCTACTTTGCTTGTTCAATGTAATGTATTTTTGAACAAACAAAGTAGATCCATATATATATATATATATATATATATATATATATATATATATCTTTTTTATACATATCAATCTGTCTGTCTCTCTATGCATGAGCATACACACATGTGCACACAATATGGAGTATCGCTGTAGGTTCCTTTTTGACAGTATTTAATCAGGCTGCTACATAGAAAAGAGTTAGGCAATATGCAAACCATCCCATCTTATGCAAAATGTTTATTGTGATCCAAAAAACTGCCTCCAGTACCCTCAGATGAATAAGGCAAGAGGGGATGGTGAGACCTAATTCTCATGGGATGAAGGGTTTAAAAAGTAAAGGAGAAGTTATAGAAGCATGGTTATTGTATGCTGTTGTGCATGTAAAATCATTATGATCAGAGGCATACATCAAATTTCCAAAAATAAGGCCGAAAGCCTTTTCACTTCTCACTGTATCTGTGAAGGGCTTTAAACTATCTTTGGATGAGGTGACTAAATGCACTCAGAGAAATAATTAACAAGCACTTCTAGAAGCAAGGGAAAATTAAGCTGAACGCTATCAATCCAGTATATTAAAAAAAAAAACATTCATTATGGAATAGTGTAAGGAGCTGCACATAGGGCTTTTTATGTATTGTATTTTATTTTTTATGCAAATCATATTCACACCTAGTTTAATGTGGTGCCCAGTGCAAATACAGAATCCATTTTATTTTGCATTCAGATGATATAAAATGCCCACAGTCTGGATTTGTTTATATTCTTCAGCTTTGATTGCTGAAATGTCTGTTCAAATTCCAAATGACATTCGCCATGTGCACATCAATGTCAAATACAGGAGCTTCTTAACTGGTTTCTGCATTTCACCGCGTACTCTGATAAAGCAGTTCAGCAAATGTGGAATGTCTCACATCTACAAGTAGATAAACAAGCAGACATTTTTTGTATCACTGATCAACAGTTATAAAATTAACATTATGCAAACAGTTACTATTGCTGATATTAATAGTTTCACTGTCTTCACTTCCTTACAGGGGAATAAGCAAAGAGATTTTGAGGTCAAATGTGATTTTGGCAAGTGTCTCTTATACAACCACTTTGCAAAAATGCTTTTGTGGACAGTTTTATTTCTTATATGTGCCACAAGTGCTAATGTCATGCATCTAAATTTGTAGCTGTTATTATAAGGCTTATGTAGTTTAACATAAGATAGTTGGGATGGTGGCTAATTATATATATATATATATATATATATATATATATATATATATATATATATATATATATAGGTTGAATTGCCTACCCAGCCCATCTGAAATATTGTTAGAGTTAGTGTGGAATAAGGGTTTGTGTAGCTGCTCAAAGGGGCAGACCCTTTCTTTTCTCCCCATTGTGAGTCAGTTGACACTCTCATTATGGTCAAGTGGGCAGTATTACACTGCCTGGGGGAGTGGAATTGGAGTTAGTGAGCAGTACATTGCTGCTACCATGTGGTTGATGAGCAGTTCAACATGCTGTCCAGTTTGTAAAGATGTCTTGTTTGAATTTCTTAAAGTGGCTATGATATAGACAAGACTTCCATCATGGTGCTGAGTTGTTGCATTGTATTGTTCTGTTGTGATGTGATTTCTTGTTTGTTAATAAAACTGGTCACAAAGCCACAGTAGTTTATTGGTGTGTCTTTTGTGGGAAGAAAAGATCAGCGACAAACCTCTAATCAGGCAGGGTAAGATTAAACTTCATTTCAGTGACTTATTGTTGAGATGGGTATGTGCGAGACCTTAAAAGGTTTGTTTCACCTCAATTTGCTAAACTGATTTCTTATATTACGGAAGTGCGTGTTAATATGTGAGGGTGCAAGAGGGAGAAAGATGAGGTTAAACACATATAAAGAGAAAGAGAGAGACAGACAGAGACAGAGAGACAGTACCTTACTTTTTTAAAGAAGTCTCCCCCTAACAAGCCTTTATAGATAAGTAATAGAGCACCTTAATAATCAAGCTGATTTTACTGTTATGGACAATTTGGGAGACTTAAAAGGCAATCACAGTATTTCAAAATGATTACAAGAGTATCTAAGTGCATTAGATCTACTATTTGACTTTGAAAATTAAAAAGCAAGAGCTCATATATTTCAACATAAATCCCATAGGCTATAGCTCATAGAAGTTCTTTATATATATAAAAATACAGATTGGTATTTTGTGAAAATGTGTAAATATACACACAAAAAAATCTGTTTGCAAAGGACAGTCCAGCGTGCATTCTTCATGTAAAGGGCAAATTCCCCAAACCCTCTTGCTTATATATTTTCACTGTAGGTAGACAAAACCTGAGAATGACTGATCATTACTAAACCATGTAAAAAATGGGGTCTACTACAGAAGACTTAAAAAACAAAAAACTGGATCCCAAAAGACTGAAAATTCAAAATACTGAATGATGGAATTTGCCCCTTCTCCACTGTTGTGTGATCTTGGAGTTGGTATATAGATATATATATATATATATATATATATATATATATATATATATATATATGTATATAGTTAGCAGGGGGTAACCCACATGAGGGGTGCAGGGAGGCTTGCCTCCTGCATTAAAAATGTGTTCAATATTTTGAATTTTCAGGCTTTTGGGATTCAGTCTTTTGGTTTGTCAGTCTTCAGTAGTAGACCCAAAAAATGATAACTTTTCCTACACAACCTGTCTGTCTCAGAGAACTTTAAAGTGCATGCATGTACATGTCACTGCAGTAACTAGCAAATTATCTGCAAATGGAGAAACAGCAACTCAAATAAATACAGTTCAAACAAGATAAGACTGAGCAAAAAGGACTTGGGCAGTTCATGGTAAATCTAGGGAATCAGATGCAGAGGCATTTCCACATCCTCTTAAGAACATAGAAAACATAAACGTAGGAACCGTACTACAAAATCAATCATGATGCCTACCTATATACACATTTAAGTAAACGTAGTTAAGTTTCTTTTCCTTAACTTGTACATGACAGTCATGGTTGGGGTGGGGGGACACAGGTCTGAGTTTATGGTGAATTCAAATGGAATGATGACTTTTTTTTCTATATCATATTTTATGTTCTGTCCCTGACTTTGTGTAACATAACAAAGTTTATTATACAGTATTTCTGACAGCACTGGCTATGTGCTTTATGGCTTTGAAAGCTGGCAAAACACTTGCACTCTTTTCTTCTCCAAATAGTAGTACATGAAGCAGATAAAGCTCCATGCACTACAAAGAATTATGATTGGGTCTCTGATCATAAACCTTTATTATTTGTTCTCACTATGAATGCTTTCACACTTGAGGAGAATTCCTTGGCATTCATGTCTTATAATCATAATAATCTGGTTATAATCAGAACTAGATCATAAACCTCTAGTTAGCGTTATGTAAAAATGGTAAAAACAGTTAAATTAAATTTTGTGTGTGTGTGTGTGTGTGTGTGTTTTATTTACTTATTATTTTTTCATCGAATATATTGATGTGAAGAAATTAAAAACATGTACTTTGCTTGCATCCACTTTTAAGCTAATCTATGGTTATTTATGTATTTATTTATTTATTGCTTTGATTTTATTTTACAGACACTGGTTTGACCCCAGGGTCATTTCCAGATATGATCTTGTTGAAGTAAAATTAATATATAGAAAATTAAAGATAGTGAGACTGAGAAAATAACTTAATAAAATATACATAGTAAAAGACATAATTCCAGTGAGATAAACGTATATGATGTTATTCAACTAAAACTGAAGAGTAATATTTATTATTTCACAGTTCACACTACAGATTATTTGCCATGAAGTGCATTATTTTCACTACAAATATGTAAAATGATGGATGGACATCATGAAATGTCAGACGTCAAATGAAATACATATGCAATAGCTGCTCATGAAAGCGCCATCTGTTACATCTGCATTATTCTTACATCTGTCAGTGCATACTGATAATGATATTTTATTTCTGTATGCTTCAGGAATTATTCAAAGATTCTTTATGATTTCCGTGTACTCATGGCAGTGACTATTCTTTATTATTAGACAAAGTACATTCCCTTCACATCAGCTTGACTCATTCCGTGGGTTTGAATAAATTGTGCACTGAAGAGAATAAAAAAGCCCTGAGCAAAATGATGTGCAAATAAAAATAACTCAGAAGACTGTCTGTGTCCTTCTAGCAGATACCATACCTTTTCAAATATCATTATACTTCTGATTTGTAAAGAGAACACAAGGAAAAGGCATGCTAATATTTATGATGCCCTGCTGGACTTTTTAATGCAACATCTCTGCAAAGCATCCACTAACACATGTATTCTCCCGATGCAGAGAGGAAACTGTATAAATTATACAAACTGCCTTGGCTTGCTTTATTCTATAGGAGTTCTTATGTCCTGAGGCCTTTTCATTAAACTTTTACTGCTAGATTATATTTATATTTACTGTAGAACATATAAATACTTCAAAATGCCCTGCAAGTAGATGAAATTTTCTACAAAGCATGTATACATACAAAGTGTAGTTATTTTGAAAATATGAGTTTTGTCTTACTTTGTGTCTGAGATGATTTTATTTTGGTAGTGTTTGCACACACTTACTGGCTCAAAGGTTATTTTTTGTAATTAGACAGACGGTGTGTATCTTTAAAATGTAGATGAACCAAACACAATGAAAATCCTGTTTGTGTATGGAACTTGTCTGTTCACTACTAGACCTCATATGGAATTCAGGGATGGATTAATTCTGTCTACACATTAACATGTATGAGTAATTTCAGATAATTTAATTTTCCCTATCATGCTGTGTGAGCTGTCAGTGGTCCCCATCACAGCATTAAATAATAGAGCACCTTGAACCACTGGCTTTATCTGCTAACTTGTCTGGAACAAGGGAACAAATGCAGTATCTAGATCTTGATGCATTTTCCCAGTTTTATTAAATAAACTAAAACTACTGTCTTCATGATCACCAAGCGGAAACAGTTATCTTTGTGTCACTGCGTTTGATCCCTTGGTCTATATCACCTTCCTGTTTATAAAGATACCCTATTTAATGTGTAATATTTTGAATCTAACTGAACAAGCAAAGCATTTTGCTATTAGGCATATAATATTTAAGCCTTCACAGATGAGAACACGGGGCAATATTCTAATAAAATGACTTCACAGCCTCAATCTAGCAATAAAGTTAAGCCAAGACTTTGGAAATACATGGTTTCTGTCTGTTTAAATTTAAATACTTGTTTTACCATTACTTTCTCCTTTGTTTACTAGTTTAAAGAAAGGATGAGTTTTGCAGTTTACCTTTCTAAAATATACATACATAGGTAATTTGGTCTAATTCCACTTCTATGCAAAGGAAGCAGAATTCATATTCTGGTTTTCTGTGATTGGCAATACGCCATCAACACTTTTATGCAGGATACTTTTCCTTTATAATTATATGACCAACTCTGAGCTCATGCACTTAAGGTGAAGTGGTAAATTGCCCTACCATGACACTTTGCTCAATGTATACATTTGCACATGCTGCCATCATGCATGTCAGATATTTCCACAACTTGGAAACCACTGTGCAGTCATATAAGGCTCTAGAAAGAAATAACCTCCTCATTGTCTGTCACTAATAAATGGGGCTTCTATCAAAATTCCATAACAACCTTAATGAGCCCTGGAGCAGGGAGTATCCTACATCTTTAACTCTCCCCTACAACATAAGCACTAGAGTAAACATGGAAATGTAAAGTTTGCATATCATAAGCATAACTTTCTAGGTGACAAGTAGAAAATATTTTGGATTACTGCATATCATAAAAACCTTAATGACTTGATAGAGGAAAATACTCTTCAAACTTCATTCTGAAAAAAAACTTATGTTAGACTGTATAAGTAATAATATCATACCCTAGTGGCTAAAGTGAGTGTTTATTCGCCTCTCAACTGTCAAGGAATCCCAGTTTCTTTGACTGATATATATATATATATATATATATATATATATATATATATATATATATATATATATATATATATATGCATGTGTATATTTACACACCTCCCCTACTTAAATATACCAACTCCAAGATCACACTACAGTAAGGAAAAGAGAATATTCCCATTTTGCGTTGTATGGTGATCTCCATACTGTTTTTGAATTTTGGTACTTTGAACAACTGGGTTCGACCAAGTGGGTTTCAAAGTACTGAAAATTTGTACAAATGAAGTAGACCCCCATATATATATATATATATATATATATATATATATATATATATATATATATGCATGTCTATATTTACACACCTCCCCTACTTAAATATACCAACTCCAAGATCACACTACAGTAAGGAAAAGGGAATATTCCCATTTTGCGTTGTATGGTGATCTCCATACTCTGTTTTTGAATTTTGGTACTTCGAACAACTGGGTTCGACCAAGTGGGTTTCGAAGTACTGAAAATTTGTACAAATGAAGTAGACCCATATATATATATATATATATATATATATATATATATATATATATATATATATATATATATATTTTTTTACACACACACACACACACACATATATATATATATATATATATATATATATATATATATATATATATATATATATATATATATATATATATATATATATATATATATATATATATATATATATATATATATATATATACACATATATATATATATATATATATATATATATATAGAGAGAGAGAGAGAGATAGATAGATAGATAGATAGATAGATAGATAGATAGATAGATAGATAGATAGAGAATGAGAGACTGTGAGATACTGTATCTGGGAAAGGACTGAGATACTGCAGTTTGGAGTTAATGTGTATGCCTGTTTATCACACTTAACATTTCAGTGTTCCAATCATTACCGTACACACCTCAAACTTTCAAAGACATACCTCTGTGTAGGTTTGATTCCAACAATCCCACTTTGCAAACTTGGAACAATGAGTAGGCCAAAAGGCCTGCAAATCACATCAAAAAGCAGTGAGGTGCACCTTATCGCAGAGGTTCCACTGTGGAATCATCATCATCAGTTTCACTTTTTCCTATTTTCAACATAGGATCAGGATATCACATCACCTATTGCCATCTCTCTCTATTCAATGCCACTCCTACCTATCTTGGCAGTAGTGCCTGACTTTTGCAGGTCTTTTCTTACACAACTTATTAATTTCTTTGCTTCACACCCTTGTGCCCTTTTGCCTTCTTCATGAGATTGTCTTTTCCTTTCCTAAAAACACGCTGAACCAGTGTATCCTGCTTCTCTTTGACCGTTCTGATATCCTCATTTCTTCAGCAGTCCCACAGTGTGCATCCTACCACCTTTCTCAGGCATGAAGTCTCCACCACCTCTAGCTTCCTTAACTGCATTGCTTTCATTGCCCATGTTTCTGTACTATACAATAGTGCTGGTTGCACTGCCCTATACAAATAGTTGCTTTGTGCACCTTATTTTTCAGCTTCTGTGGCACTCTTCTGTCACATACTAACCCTGCCACTTCATGCCAGTTAGCTGCAGCCCTTCTGATTCTAGACTTCAACTCCTAATTTAGATTTCCCTTTTCCTCAACCTCCCCGCATAGATACTTGAGGCTGTTAACCTTTTGAAGTATTTCCCTTTTATATCAGCTTTCATCTTCTTGGGTTTCCCCACATTTGCTATGTCTTATGTGTTCTCAGTTTCATCCTTCAGTTCTTCATTCCATTTCTCTTATAAGTTGCTGAAGTTCTTGCTGAGAGACTGCCTGTAATGCCCCATCATGTGTATGCAGCAACATTGTCAGTTTGTCCTCTCCAACCTGTTTGCTAATGTAGTCCATCACCAGTATAAACAGCAGTGGTCTCACAGCTGAACCTTGATGCACACCCACTGCCAATGGAAAACCCTGTCTGAATTGAAACACTGTTTGTACTTGTATCATTGCGTCCTTGTACATAGACTGCATTAATTCTACCAGTGTTTCTGGGACTTCTAACCATTTCAGGACTACCTAAATCAGCTTTTTTGGAACCTTGTCATATACTTTTCCCAAATCTAGGAATGCCCACCTGGATTATTTCCTCAACTTTAGCTTCTCCTTAACTGTCTGTCTCACTGCAAACATTGGGAGGCTTGTGCTACATCCTGATCTAAATCCAAACTGCTTGTCTCCTGTCATACTTTCCACTAATCTGCATATTAATTTATCCATCACATCTACAGCATTTTCATGTTCTGCAACAATATTTAGATACCACTGTAATGCCCACAATGGTGATGTACACTGGCACTTGTATGCTTATTCAACAGTCACGTGGCATACACCTTTCTCCCCATACTGCTAGGAGTACCCTCTGGGAAAATTTCTCACGTAACACACCCAACATCTTGATCTTGTCTGTCATGACCTCATCTGAGCCCGCTGCCTTCTATAAATTAATTTTCCTTAGAGTTGCTCTTACTACTTCTAGGGTTGGCTTCTCTTCTTTCATCGTAACTATATCTGGGTTAGTAACTGCTTTCATGGTGTTTTCCTCATGCAGAAGCAGCTAGAAACGAAAAAGAAAAATCTAGAAAAGCTAGATATTCCACTCTGTGATACCTTAAACCTCTTGTATTATCCATCAATATCTTGTTATTGTATTAAAGTCAACAACCTTTAATGTTGTTTACTAGTGCTGCAACTTTGTATCTCTATTTATCATGTACATAATGTGGAGCTTTTCTCCCTGGGCATCTGCTGAAAAAGGACCTGCGTCCAGTCGGAATTTCCCGGTAAACAAATGTAAATAAATAAACAAATAAATTGTATTAGAGGCGACATGGGATATATGCAAATTACCCTTTAAGAGTGTCAGGTGTATCTGTTAAATGGCAATTCTGAATGTCCATGACTTTTTCTTTAAAGTCTATTTATGGACGATTTGGGGCCAAAAAAGCCAAACCCACTAGCTGTGGACATGCATGTTTCTGCCTTCTTATGGTATTATCAGCACAACATAAGTGGAATATTTAGAAGTATTTCTTCCTTCTGGTTGATGTCCTGTAGGCTAATGAGTATGTTTGCAGCTGGTATCGCTTATTAAGGATGTCTGATGATTGTCTTCTTTTTCTTTCTGTCATTGCCTTGCAACTATAACGAGTTTCTTTGTATCATCACCACGTCACTTTTCAGAAGCTGCTACAGTATCTCTGATTTCTTGTTCTTTGTTATTGCAACTACTCTCTTAGCCTCCTTGTTAAACATCCACTATTCCTGGTCTGTCTTTTCTATCTCCCACTTTGTTTCAACTCTCCTTCATACTTTTGATGACTTCCTGGACGTCTGCATTCCATCACCAGCTTTCCTTTTGTACAGTCGGTACCTTATTTCCATACCTGACTCAACCTCATATCTGTTCTATACTAACCTAGCCACTTCTTAGCACAAGAAGTGTGGACAATGCCAAAATAATTGGGAAACAGAGTCCCAAAAGCAGGGACAGATTTTAAAGGTTGCTCTTAATAGGATTTGTGTTATTGTGTATTTTCTGAAGGATGTAACATCTGAAACTCATATGTTCAATCCTCAGAGATTTGCCAGAGAAACAAACATTTCATCAGGAAAAGACAAAAAATATGAAACAATAATCTGGACATTCTTTGAAAATCTGGGCAGTTAAGAGTTATGGTTCTATACTTATCACACATTCTGATTTAAGGCACTGGCATTCTTCTTCTTCATCTCAATCTATTTCCTCCTCGTCCTGAGGAGCTAGAGTCCTGAATCTTTCCTTGATTGGTTGTAATTTCTCTCCAGTTAACTTCCATTTCTCCTGTCTAGTCTGTTGACCTTATAGCTTTCCCTGACCACTGCTTCCAGGTAATTGTGACTACCAGTGGTTTATGCTGTGGGATGATGGTTTTACTGGGGATGACTTGGCAAACACCTGATCTACCCTGATGCCCTTTTCTTATTAGGAGGACATCTACACGAGTTTCATGTTGGCCACTCTTGTATGAAGTTTTGTGACTGTTTCGCCTTTGCTAAACCACGTGTTGACCACCATTAAGCCATTTTATGGACTGAAGGCTAGAATGGGTTCTTCTTTAATCCTGTTGCGCTACACATGTGGACTCAGGCAGTCCTCATATCCTGTTTTGTCTGTCCCAAAAGATACAGTCCTGTTCTCTATTATCAATACCACCTCATGTTGTCCAACTTTATATAGGTCTTGCAATACTGCTGAAATGCACTCTTTTCCTCTCTGTTACAGCCGTGCTGTGGACATAGGTTGGGATTAGGAATACTGTCCTAGCCGTACACTGCAGTCTGATTGCTAAGAGTCTATCACTAATCCTTCACTGACTATTGATCCACCTCCCTTGCCACAATTTCCATACCATTTGTAGTCTATCCTCCCCATGAGTAGTAGATTCTGGATCCTAAGTCAAGTGATTATGTTGCACTGCTCTCATATCTTGTCTCTTGGATAAATAGTATGTCAAGCCTCCTCCTTTTCATCATGTTATCCACTTCCAAGCTGCATCCTGTCAGTGAACCTGTGAGTTTAGCAATCCTTAGTTCATGTTTGGCAAGTTGTTAAATTTTACTTTCAGCTTTTGTTCAGCAGAGCTTTGACCCTAGATAGGCAACTGGAGACTGGCCATCCAATATCTTATTGACCCACATATTGGGCTTTATGATAGGCACACACTGGTCAACAGAGGCACAAAGACCTCTCTCATCATTAGCAAAGGTCCTTTACATAGGTGAGAGTAGGCCAGGTCCTCAACTCATTAACAACAGGCAAATTCCCTTACCCATTTTTGGTGACATTAGTCAATGTGACCAAATCACCTAGAGCCAATGTTTACACTGTCAAGTGGCTAGCCTTGACACAGCATGCAGTCTGTGGTCAATGTTGTCCCAGGATACTGCACACCACAGCTGATGCATAAAGCAGTTGGTCTATACAACTCTTCCCCAATAAGCACCAGCTAGAGTCCATGCTTACAACTCCATTCTGGTAAATAAATATATGCTGAAATGTGTATTCCTGTATCTTGTGGACAGAGAGAGAGAGAGTGTGAGAAAGGCAAATGTTTTCATAGATTAGCTGTCCTATTTTGCTTGGTTTTCCTATCCATCATCTTGCTGGACTGCCTTCTATGAGGAGTTAATATTTCCCCTTCTGCTCACATTGCTTTTTTCTGGGGTCAGTAGTTTTCATCCTCAGCCCAAAGACATTTTATTACTGTCCCCTTAGTGATATGTATAATGTGGGAGTATCCTCCAATGGACTAGAATTCTGTATTTCGCCATCTTGTGTCATTATTTGCAGAAATAGACCATAGCTTCCATATGACTGAATATGATGAAGTTGATACTGAAAATCAATGAATTGTATTAAATAAGAATATTTTTATGCTTTGAAAAGCATCATTTCTGAGAAGGTATAATCAGTATGAGTACAAACTGGCAGCAATAGTTTATGACAGTAAAATGTAGTTGTAGACATCAAGGCAAAAGGACTCAGGAAATGCAAAATTCATTTTTAAAGAGATTATTTTAATCACTTAATTCATACATGATTGAGGATAATAACAGAGCATCATAACATGTCATTACTTATGTAATAAACCATTTCAAAATGATGGCCTCAATTGAGCAAACAAAATACAGACCATTATGTACAGCCTTGGGCGTTCATGAACTATTTCTATTACATTATTTGTAGATTCATAGGTTTATACTAGCCTAATAATCACCAGGGTTTTGCAAGTCTAGCTATGCAATACAACCCACTTTTGTTCTAAAGTACCTTGGATGCCTATATGGAGGTGTATGTTAGTAAAGAAGTAGCTAAGGGTTATGTATGGGTGTATGTTACATGCGGTTTAATTTACTTACTGTTGACCTCTTCATAGATTCATAGGTTCATAGGTGTGTACTAGGCTAATGGCCCTGGGGCCTTTAAAAGCCTAGCCATAGGATTAACCTGGCACTGTGCCACCCAACCTTAGTTCCTAGTGCCTCTGTCGAGTAGAGCCACTGGAGTTATCCTCGGGGTGAATTTTCTATTTCCCATCCACTCATCAAGATTTCTCTTAAAGAGGGTCAGCGAGGTGCTCTACTTGAAATGTATGGGAAGTCTATTCCATAGCATGGGCAGTCTCTGGGTTATGAACCTGTCCATCCAGTACGTTCTGTTGATTGTGGTAATGAGGTTGAGGTCTCTGGAGTGTGTGGTGCAGAGGGATTGGGATTTCTTTAGATGTAGCATTTCTAACAGAGCTGGGTCAGACTTGGTGTTGTAAGTCAAGCAGAGATCCCCTCTAAGCAGGCGATATGAGACAGACAATAGTTGGAGTTTTTTGAGTCTGTCCATCTAGAACAAGTGTATAAGGCCTAGGATCCTCTTTGTGAGGTACATTTGTGGCCTCTCCAGTCGCTGCAGGTGTCTAGTGAGGTACATGCCAAATGAGGCATTGTACTCAATGATTGGCCTAATGAGGGAAGAGTAGAGGGAGACAATGACCACTTTCTTCCTGGATGCAAAACCCTTAGTAATGAGATGTGCCACATAGAAAAACTTTCTGACCACAGTGGCAATGTGGTGATCAAAAGAGAGATTGCTGTCAACCTGTGTTCTCAGATCTCTTATAATGCCTTCTGCATTCAGTGGACTACCATCAATGTGGTAATTCATGGGAACTGGGTTTTTCCCAAAGGGGATAACGACACATTTTTTGGAATTGAGCTTAAGGCCATGGTTCTGACACCAGTCGTTGGTCTCAGTGAGGCCATTCTGTAGGATATCAACATCACATGGGGTGTTAGTAATAGCTCCCAACTTAATCTTCTGTGAACTTTGTCAGCCAGAGTCCCTTCATGTTGGCCTGGACTTCAGAGAAGTAGATATCAAACAGGAGAGGACCCAGGACCGAACCCTGTGGGACTCCACTCATGACTAGTTGGCAGTCTGACTTGGAGTCAGCTACTTTCACATTGTGGGTTCTATCTGTGAGCCAGTTTGCAACCCACCTAGTGATATAGGGGTTGATGTCTAGCTTAGTGAGTTTTTCTATGATTCCTGAGTGGAGAATGGTATCAAAGGCCTTGGCCAGATCAAGGTAGGCTGTATGAACCACCTTGCCTCCATCCACAGCTCTGGTGACTGACTCAAAGAAGTCAACCAAGTTGAGCAGGCATGATCTACCCTTCACAAAATCAAACTGTGTGGGATCCAGAGTTTGGCGATTCCCAATATCCTTGTTTATTAGGTCCATGATGATGCATTCCCTAGCTTTGCATATAAGACTCATGAGACTAATGGGGCAATAGTTTCCAGGGTCTGTAGTCACTTCTCCTTTGTGCAGAGGGATGACTGTAGCAGTGCACCATTTGGTAGGGGCACAGCCTGAGGTGAGGCTGTGATTGAACAGGGCACACAGGTGAGGTGCAAGTTCACTCTGTAGTTCATGTAGAACACAGCCAGGGATTTTGTCAGGTCCCATAGAAGCTGTATTCTTGGCTTTGGACAGTGCTGATTTAACCTGTGCAGCAGTAATACTGGGTGCCTGGCAATCCACTGGTATTGTGATTGGTCCTTGGGGGGGGGGGGAGTTGGCACTGAATCTGTCGGCCAGTATATTGGCAATATCTGTTGGCTCAGTATAGGAGGTAACATTGTGCAGTAGCTCAGAGAAAATTTGGGTATTGCCGTGGAGATTCTTTACATAACTATAGAAGGCCTTGTGGTTGTCTTTACTGTCTGCTGCAATTCTGTTTTCATAGCTAGCTTTAGAGGATTTGATGAGGGATCTCAACTTTTTGTTGAGGCTGATAAGGGAGATTTTCTAGTCTTGGGACTTTATTCTGCATCAGTTTCCTCCTTCTGCTGTAGAGTTTGTTTATGGCAGGGGACCACCAGATTGGTTTCCTTTTTTTGGAGGAGAGCGTCTTGGTTCTATTGGGTATGGTGAGATCCATACATTTGTGTACGTGTTCATACAGTGCATGGGTGTATGATTTGGCAGTCATGCAACTATTCCCCATTTGCATGGGTGCCTTGAAGTTAGCTACCTCTGTTTTTAGGAGCCCAAAGTTAGCTTTGGAGAAGTTTTTCATGGTGGTTACCTTTGCAGGGTGGTGGAGTGGTGGGAGGGATCTGGATTTCCAAGGTGATTAGTCTGTGGTCGGATCTAACCAGGGAGGAGCTGACAATTGGTGTACAGCAAAGGTCGCCCATGTTAGTAATGACCAAATCAAGGATGTTGCTACCTCTAGTGGGGGTAAGAAAAAGCTGGTCCAGGGCATAGGAATTAATGAACTCCGGGAAATGTTGGGAAGGTGTATTGGTACATGAGTAGTTTTCCCAGTTAATGGAAGGGTAGTTGAAGTCACCTAGTATGAGAGTGTTAGGTTGGATCCTAATATTCTCCAGGGTGCTTAGAAATGTGGAGTGTGAGTCTTGTGACATGGTTGGGGACCTATAGTAGGCTACAACCTGACCAGTGTTAGCTGCACCTGAAGTATCTCCGATGTGTTATGTTGGGCTACCAGTCTGGAGGTGTACGCATCCTTAATGAATATGGAAACACAACCACCTTTGGCTCTTCGGTCCAAGTTCTGAGGCCGAAAGGTGTGGAAAGAGTTATAGCCTGGTAGTGTAGGGGTGCTTTCTGCTGCCTTGAACCAGGTCTCTCTTACAGCACAAATGTCGATGTTCTTCATTTTAAGGAGTGCTTCGAGTGAGTACATTTTGAGATTTAGACTTCTAGCATTGAGCAGTGTGATGCTCAGATTGCATGTATTTGATGCTGCTACAGTGGTAATTTGGTCTTTGGAACACTGCCTAAAAAAGCACTATAGGGGTGGCAAGAGCCTTGGCCAGTATCCAGAAGCCCAGGGGTGACAGATGCAGGCCATCTCTGGCAAAGCATCGTGGTCTGTCGATCATGTCATCTCAGGCAGACAGATACTGGATCCCCTTAGAGTGACACCAGAAACTTAGCCAGTTGAAATCAATCATTTTCTGCTTTTACTGTGGTATCATTCTGGGTGATGGTAGGATGCTCAGGGCTATGGTCATACCCTCCTGGGCTACATAATCCTAGAGCTCCTGCATGTCTCTTTTCTTGTAGTCCAGGGAGGTACGTCTCAGGTCATTCACACTCACATGTACAATGACTGAGTCATATTTGTACTTGTTGTTGAGAGACCTGAGTGCATGTGTTATGTGGCAGATCCTGGCACCTGACAGGCAGCTGACTGTTACTTTCTCCTTATTCAACCTAGTGAGTGGGACATCAGTGTGCATCACTATCGAGTCACCTATGACTAGTGTGTTGGGAATGCTGTTTTGCATTAGGGGCTTTGGTTGAGTGGCACACTGTTTAGGAGAATTATGTGCCTCGTGATTAGTGTTGTGTTGTGGTGGTTGAGTGCATTTCTGCCTTGGAGGTCTCTGCTGTTTAGGTAGATTTTTATTGAAAGCCTCTATGCAAGTGGGTGTGTGGTTTGTGTTTTTATGTGAAGGCAGTGCTGGTGTGTGTTCTGGAGGGCTATGTGTTCCATGTGGTGTGGGGCAAGTGTTGACTTCTCCTCTTGACCTGCTTTTCCGGTCTTGGCTGGAGAGTGTGTGGCTTCCAATTTGAATATATAAGTGCATTTCTCACAAGTCTGAGTGTTGGGAGGTAAGAGGAAAGGGTTGTCGGTGTACATGAGGCAGTTGCCACATTGCCTCAGGATGCCCAAGTTCACCAGGTTAATAGGAGAAAGCACAGGGTACTGACGTTTAGACATGTCTGGAGGGGTGAGCATTAATAATAAGTACTGGAGCTGTTTCCTTGTAGAACATTTAGTGCTGATAGCACTTTTGTGTGCTACAATAATTGCTACAAGAAGTCTGGTAAAGTGCTAGTAAAAGTGCAGGATAGGAGAAAACTAGCAGATCTAAGGAAAACATTCAAAAGCAGACTTTGGCATGGCTCAGAAGCTTACAAACTATCCTGGATACAGCAAATCTGTATCTGGACTAGACTAGTTACAGGAAAGGTGGGAAATGAGTGCAAATGGAGCCTTTTAAACCAGAAAGTTGAAAAAGATTGAAAGACTGCCCAAACAGCCAATAAATTACAATTTATTGGCCAGAATCCAGTCCTCTTGTGGTAGATAGGCTATCTAGTGTTTAATCATAATTGGAGATTTTAATGTGGAATGGCTCTCCTGTAGCTCTCAAATCTCACTGACCACATTAACCTACACGGTTTCTCACAAACAGTGCAAACTTGTACTAGAGCAGACAAAACATAAAAAAACACATTCAGCCCTGGACTGGATCCTTACAAACAGGCCAAATTTATCCCTACACTCTGGCTGTCCCCCAGACAGCCTCGGTGACTATATTCAAACTTACATTCTCCGACACCAAATAAATCCACAAAAATTTATCACCTACCACCAAATCCGAGATAAGAAAAAATTAACCCCAAAGACTTCATAGCTAGTTTAAAAAATACAAATGGGCAACCAGCAGTTGAATACTTTAACTCAGCCTTCCTCAATATCCTAAACATCTTGCCCCCCACCAAAAATAATAAGGATAAAATCCAATTATGCCCCCTGGCTAACCAAACAAACAGGATCTCTGTTAAAAACTAGAGATAAGGCAATATTCTCTTTTATATTTGACTCCAGTCCATTTTCAACTTATCAGGTATTTATAAGAATGAGTTATTTTTGAAGCATATGGGTTTCAAAGCGGGACTTAGTAATATCTTCCCATTTGCAGTCATATGCAACCTCATTCAATCAAATATCTTGGTTTCCCCTCTACATCTCTGAAATGTAAATGCTAAAAAGGAGTGGTCCCAACAGTGAGCTCTGACAGATACCGCTGGATGCCCTAGTTGCCGTCACAATATCTGATGAGGCACCTGCTATTCTCACCATAGGGATTCTGTCCTTTAACCAGTTCACCATCCACCTGAATATGTAGGGAAATATTTTTATAGCATTAGCTTACTTACAATGCTTGTATGGAGGATGGTGTCAAGTGCCTTATCCAGTTCGAGATATACAGTATGAATAGCATGACCACTGTCAATAGCCTGGGTGACCATCTCAAAGAAGTTTACCAAATTTGTTTAGCAGCATCTTTCCTTGACTGCTGAGGGTTAAGTCTAAAGGTTTTTGATGTTGCAGTTTATGAGGATGCTTATGATGTGTTTCATGCCTGTACAAATGAGTCGTATCAGGCTGCTGCATCTACGATTTTACTGACCAGTGGTCGGGCCACCTTTAAAGTGGGACATCAGCAGTGCAATGTGCCCACCTTCAGATGCTAAACCAGTAGCTAAACTTATGGTAGAAAACCTGAGCAGTGGTTCTGCAGGGGCATACTCAGTTCTACTCATTAAACAGCAAAGAGATATTTTTGGTCTTAGATAACACATTTAGTACATGTGCCTTTGTGATAATGGGTGAAGAAATAGACTCCCAGATAAGTGGAGTTCTGGATGGAAGTCTCAGGGATAAAATTATCACTGAATTTGTTTGCTGTCATACTGGTAATGTCAGTTTGGTCTAAATGTGAGGTGCCACTGAAAACAAGTTTAGAGCATATATTTGTATGCATAGTTTGCCGTTTCTTTTTCTTTTGTTTTAAAGTTTATTTAGAGTGGCAGACATTCCCATTAAACTTAGCTCTAATTGATTAATTGGTTAAGTCTAAAGGTTTTTGATGTTGCAGTTTATGAGGATGCTTATGATGTGTTTCATGCCTGTACAAATGAGTCGTATCAGGCTGCTGCATCTACGATTTTACTGACCAGTGGTCGGGCCACCTTTAAAGTGGGACATCAGCAGTGCAATGTGCCCACCTTCAGATGCTAAACCAGTAGCTAAACTTATGGTAGAAAACCTGAGCAGTGGTTCTGCAGGGGCATACTCAGTTCTACTCATTAAACAACCAGGTATATTATCAGCCCCTCAGCAAAGAGATATTTTTGGTCTTAGATAACACATTTAGTACATGTGCCTTTGTGATAATGGGCGAAGAAATAGACTCCCAGATAAGTGGAGTTCTGGATGGAAGTCTCAGGGATAAAATTATCACTGAATCTGTTTGCTGTCATACTGGTAATGTCAGTTTGGTCTAAATGTGAGGTGCCACTGAAAACAAGTTTAGAGCATATATTTGTATGCATAGTTTGCCGTTTCTTTTTCTTTTGTTTTAAAGTTTATTTAGAGTGGCAGACATTCCCATTAAACTTAGCTCTAATTGAACAGCAAATTGCATGCATTTATTTAGATGGGCATATAGCTCATTCCTGAAACTAAGAGCTGTATCAACACAGGAACTACTGCTGTCATATATGAATTTATGAGTCATCCAAATATGTGAGTGAATTACCTGAATGTAGAAAAGTATTAAATATGACAATGCCAAGATAATCAGCCTTTCTTTTAGAAACATGTTATACCTTCCACTAACAAAAAGAAAATTCTAGCAGTTTAGTAACTCTTCATAAAGACAAAACTTTTCCTAATAACACATTTAACTAACTAACTAACAAACTAATATGTGATAATTTATGCAAAGTACATTTACATTGACTGTACTGTGAAGGAATGCTGTTAGAAAGATTCCTTTTATTTAAGTAATTGAATTCAAGTCTAGTAACTCTGTTATATGTATATATGGCAGATGCTTGAGTTTTCAGAAACTGGAAATTCATATGGTCAAGACCATATGATTGAGTTTCCCAAAACTCGAACATCAAAAAAAGAAAAAATCTACCATTTTTTTAAGTTTTTGCAGAGTAGCCTGCACCTCCCATACCCCCTCACATTTGGTCGAATTACACTTAGTCAAAAATTATTCCAGGCATTTCACTTCACTGAAAGCTCACTTGACTGAAAGCTCACCTGGTCGAAGTTCATTTGGTCAAAAATGGAATATAGCCCCTGCCCCACTGCAGTGCAACCCTGGAGTGAGAATATTAAATAAGGGGGGGGGGGGCACAGCCCCCCACATCGGGGGTGGGGGGGCATAGCCCTTCACATAATGCCAATAGTTTTTACTAAAGACATATATATCAATGCATTTCTAATGGATATACTGTCTTATAATAGTGAATACATTAAAATTATGTGGGGGGCTATACCCCCACACCCACCCACCCCCCTTATTTAATATTCTCACTCCAGGGTTGCACTGCAGTGGGGCAGGGGCTATATTCCATTTTTGACCAAATGAACTGTGACCAAGTGAGCTTTCAGTGAAGTGCAAGACAATGTAATTCGACCAAATGTATAGAATCCATATATATATATATATATATATATATATATATATATATATATATATATACATATATATATATATATATATATATATATATATATATATATATATATATATATATATATATATATATATATATATATATACCAACTCTGAGATCACACTACAATGAGGAAAAGGTTAAATTTCTTGATCCTCACTGTACTGTGATCTCCATTCAAAAGCTTTGAGTTTTCAAAAACTCAATCATATGGTCTCGACCATATGTATTTCGAGTTTCTAATAACTCAGTCAACTGATAGGGGTCCATATACACCTTTTGCAAATCATTATAAAATTGTAATATGACTCTACTATATTTCCAAGCAACTACTTAAGTTAGTGCTTCAGTGTTTAGAACTGCGTATACACTTACTAAAAGCGTAATGCAGTCTTCAGTCACATGTAAACAGTAATTAAACTGCAGTTTTGTTAAACTAGCCATTCTGCTGTAAAGCTGACACAGGACAGTAAAAATTTTCTACATGGAGTTGTGGTGTCATGTTGACTGCCTCCATCTCTTTTGATTCAATGCCACACTCCTGACTTTTTCTACACTCGTGCCTGAATGCTGCAGATCTTCTCTGACACAATCCATCCACCTGCTTGGTGGTTGCCCTCATTTTCCTTTTACCTTCTTCCTGTCTGTCCCAAATCCTCTTCACCAGATTGCCTTCTGCTTTTCTGTATATGTGCTCAAATCACAGTAATCTGTTCTCTTTGATCTTTTCTGTAATTGGAGCTACTTTGGCATCTGCCCTTTTGTCATCGTTTCTTCATCTCTCCCACAGTGTGCATCCTACCACCCTTCTCAGGCACTTCATTTCCATCACCTCTAGCTTTCTCATCTGCTCTGCCTTTATTGCTCAGGTCTCTGTACCATACAGTAGCATTGGTCGCACCTCTGTTTTGTATACCTTATTTTTCATCTTTTTTGGCATTCTTCTGTCATGCAGTACACTTGACGCTCTAGGCTAGTTGGCTCCAGCCCCTCTAATTCCAGGTTTTGCCTCTTCATACAGACTTCCCACTCCTAAACCACCCTTCCCAGATACTTAACCTGTTCCACTGTGTTCCCTTCTACTTCAATTCTCAGCTTTTTCTGATTTCCCAAGTTTGCTGTCATTACCACTGTCTTGTTTGTACTTAGTTTTATCCCATGTGCCTTCAGTTTTGCATTCCATTCCCTTTCAGTTTTGCATTCCATTCCCTTTCAGTTTTGCATTCCATTCCGTATCCTTTGCTGTTGTTCTTGCTCAGAGTCTGCTTGTAATGTCACATCATCTGCATACAGGACCTGAGCTGAACCCCAGTGCACAACCACTCCCACTCCCACTCCCACTTAGAATCCTTCTATGAGACAGTACACTGTTCGCACTTGAGTCAGTGGGTGCTTGTACAAAGCCTGCACTAATTCTACCAATGTTTTTCAGATTTCAAACCACCTCAGTGCTTCCCAGCTCATCTTTCTTGGGACCTTGTCATATGCTTTCTTCAAGTGTAGGAATCCCTAGTTGAACTCTTTCCTCATCTCTAGCTTCTTCTCCACTATCTGTCTCAATGCAAGCATTGGGTCAGTTGTGTTACATCCTGATCTGAACCCAAATTGATCACCCCCCTTATTACTTTCTACTATTCTGTGTATATGTTTATCAGTCACCCTATTCAGAACTTTCATGCAGTGTGGCAAGAGTTTGCTACCTCTGTACTGCCACAGTTGTGAATATCCCCTTTATTCTTTTACACTGGCATGAGAATGTTTATTCTTCAGGCATCTGGGATATGCCTTTCTCTCCACACTGCTAGGAGTACCCTCGGGAGCCATTTCTCCCCTATCTCACTCAGCATCTTTATTGCATCTGCTGTGACCACATCTGAGCCTGCTGCTTTCCCTGACTTCATTTTCCTTAGTGGCATTCTTACTTCTTCTAGGGTGGACTCCTCTTCTTCTCTCATTGTAGGTTGTGTCTGGGGCAATGCGGCTTCCGTGGGGTTTTCTTCATTCAGACGGTTCAGGAGTACTCCTTCCATCTGCCTTTGATGTCCTGTATACTGGTCATCAGATTGTTGCTGGCATCCCTTATGAAGGTTGTCTGTCTTCTTTATCTTCTTGACTTTCTCTTGCAACCTGATATACTATGCCATGCCTCACCCCATGTCTTTGACTGTACCTCCTGGCATTCCCATACTTATATATTCTAACCCTGAGGTCACATGACATATGACAAGATGAATTACATTTCAGTATTTCAGCAAGCTAACTAACTAACTAAATCCTTCTACAACTTGTTGTGGTTTCAGAATAAATAGAGATATCTTGTTTTCCTATAGACCATACCAAAAATAAATAAACAAAGAAATAAAAGACCATTACATTGCATTTATTTTATATTTCTGTCGAAAGTTTCACCTTTTCATCTTATTGTGGTTTAATTTTCTTAAAATTATCGTTCTCTATAGTCTGTTAACACCTTTGACATTTAAAGTCAAGTCCAAAAACAATTTGCTATTCAGCCATGATCTGAATCCTTAACTAGCCATTTACCCTTTGCACTTTTTAGTGAGCAGCTAGGGACTATAAGTTAACAACCTCAGAATTATAATTATTTTAAATTCTGGCTTGTTCTCTATTTGACCTTCCAGAATCAGTACATTAACATTTGTTATTGCTCAACCTGAGCTTTTGCCATGGAACTAATCATTCTATACACTATCATTCATTTGGCTAAAACTGATTTTGCTAAGTGCAGATTTCGCTGCATAATTTGACAATGACAGAATTAACCACTTTATTCTATTGTTGCCCTATGGATTGTCAACTATAGCATAAATGTTGATGATTCATTTTGGTTGGGTGTTGCGTGACTGTGGAGTTAAGGGGTGAGGGATTCAGAGGCCCCACTGAGACCCCTCCGTCAGCTGGTGTGGAATGCAAAGCACCCCATTTAAAGCATAGTTAATGAAACAATTCCACTGGAAATCAGTAGTGATATGCACCTGTAGTGTGGCATTCGTTTCTAGGTATGAGGTTAGTTCTACTCTGAGTGCACTGCAGCTCGACATGGGACACTGAGATTTGTTGATTTTAACATGACTGTGTTTGGATTAGAGACACCTTTGCAGTAATTGTAATAGAATAATTTGTGCTTTCAAGAAATGTGGATGTCAATTGACTAGGTCTAGGTCTATGTAATGCTTATCAAAAAGCATAGAAAAACATCAGCATGTGATAGAATATTCACACTGTGTACTGGAAAATGTTTGACAGGTTCTGAATGCAGGCTGATGAATTTTAGAGAAGTGACAAGATAAAGTCAGGAAGGCCTTTTTTATCAATAAGTTTTTAAATGCGTGGAGAGAAAGTATTGAAGACTGCTCCACATCTGCATTAATTAAGTATTTTTTATCAGTACAAATAAGAAAAGACATGCTACAACATGGTGTTTAGTGAGGGAAGAAAGACTTGCTTCATTAAGACCTAAGCTAATAGAGTGAGTGCACTGCATCCCTGCTCTGTAGATTGCTTAATGATTGATTATATATGTACTCTTTAGCAATTTTAAGCAGAGTATTATTTATTTATTTATTTATTTATTTGCAGTTGGTTTATCAGGATAGTCCATTGTGCCAAGATGAACCCATTTTCAATGGAGTCCCGGGGAGAAAAGCTCCATAAAGACCGTTACAATAGATTTTAGATTACAATATTTACAACAATTATACTGTTACAACATACAATTTCTGGTAGAACCAAACTGGTGGTAAACATTACAGAAGATACAGACTAGAGAAAGTAAACATTCCAATGTAGAAACTCTTAGGAAGCTTGCAATAGAGGAAACAATATAATACACTTTTTTTTTTTTTTTAGGAAAGCAGAGGTAAGGAAGTTCCAATGGAGGAGAAAGAGAGAAAGAGCATTCCCACTGGGATAGGGAGGGTGCAAACAGCATTCCCACTGGGATAGGGAGGGTGCAAGAGCATTCCCACTGGGATAGGGAGGGTGCAACAGCATTCCCACTGGGATAGTAGATGAGAGGAAAGAGATTTTTTGAATGTAAGGTGGTTGAAGCTGGTGCGAATGGCAGGAGGTAGGGAGTTCCAGAGACGTGCTAGACTGAAGGACAGGAGATTTTTCTCTGGGGGACGAATAGGTTTGTACAATTCAATTAGATTTTGGTTATTAGATCTAAGTATTCTGCTGGGAAGGTGCAGCTATTATATTGCATGTATTAATATATTTTATATATATATATATATATATATATATATATATATATATATATATAATATATATATATATATATATATATATATATATATATATATATATATATAAATAATACATGCTATTAATGCATGTATAATATTAGTTTTGCTTAAAATTAGCTGACATAATATTAACACTCTTTGGTTTTATGTAGCATATGTTTAAATCTTGCAATGTCTTAGTGCTCCATCAAAAATGGATTATTTTTCTTGTCCCTACTGCATGCTGGGATAAGCTGTGACTCCTCTGTGACCATGAATAGGATAAAGTAGGTACAGTAAATGAATGAATGTATTCAAATTTTCAGCTAAGGTATACACTTGAAAGGTTATAAAGGTAAAACAAATAAAAAATGTTTAGTATTCTAAAACAGGACTATAAAATTATTTGTAGATTTGTTTAACACATTCACTTAAAATGTCAGTAGAATATATTCCATTGTCATTAGGAACAAGCATTTGTAAAAAGTGTTCCTATCACTGATGAAAACACAGTAATTAATTAGACTCCTTCCTGAATCCCTTTCTGCTACCTGCACAGCACAATTACATAAATGCATCAGACTTTATAATTATGGTCACAATGATTTATCTGTGCTCCCCGAAGAATTTATCTGCAGTAGTTATGCTGGAAAGCAGTATTTAAATATAGCAATATGAGTCAGGGTCCAGATGTTAAACTCCAAAAGCTTCTTGTGGATATTTGCAACCATATGTACTGCTACAATTTGGATCCAAAGCAGACATTAGGATGAAAAATAAAAATAAAAGAATTAGCAATAGAAAGGGAAATGTCTGGCATCATTTTCCTAACTAAAATTGAAAAGAAGTCCTAAGGAATGTAATGAAATGCATATGTTCAGTCAAAGAAATGTATGTACTGTCCAAATAATAAAGAAGACAGCTGATTTCATGGTATGCTATATAATGGATAAAGTTAAGTATTTTATTATTTTCAATATCGTCTATTGCAGAAAACCAGCAAAACAATTTAATATAAAATCTGACAGAAGGCAGAACTTTATTAGACACAACATGATGTCATAACCAGCTCCCATGCAAATACATCTTCTGTCGCATCAATGCAGTAATTCTATGAATGATTATATATTTCGCTATTTTATTATACTGCTTGCTTCTCATATCACATCAGTTTCTGTACCAAAGATTTATCATATTTTGTATCTCTTTCTACTATTCATCTTCTTTATTGCATGTCCTACTTGACATTTGACTGTGTAGTGGGTCCACAGCATGTCTAACATATAACGTAATCATTTCAAGTGCTTTTATTCATTATTTCTAAGTCTCCCGCATACCATTTCACCTTTTTTGTTGTTGTTGTTGACTTTCCCTATAATATCTCAGCCCATCTGATATACTTCTCCCTTACTGATTTCATGAACTACAGGCAGGGTTTTGCAACTATTTGACATAGCTTAATAAAGATCTCTATGTTTATGAAGTTCTTTGCTTTTTTTTTTTTTTTTTTTTTATTTGTTTAGTTTGAAATTCTTTCAGCCTGAACTGTGTTGTCTTACATGATTGATTTGAGGAAGATGAAACAAAAATCTGTTTCCTCTCTAAATATGTATTTATTTATTGCCTTTTGTTTGATGATTATAATACTAAGACAGCATCCCTGGATGCATTATATTAGTATGAAGCATGATTTTGCCGCATCCTTAAGAACACTGTTAAGTCTCAGCATATATACAGATTTTGTGCCACATGAATGGAGAACGGCTACATACATTCCACTGCATAAGGTAGGACTTTCCACAGACCCATAAGCATGACCAGCCTAATATGCAAAGCAAGGGAATGAGTTAGCATGGAAATAATCATAAGGACATAGGGAACCTCCAAACACTGGATCGGTCTCAGTCTGGATTCATCAAGGGCAGATTATTTTTACTCAACCTGGTAATTTTTTTGAAAAAGTTCACCAAAGCAGTGGATGAAGGATGCAGATAATCAAAACAGGAGAAGTTACCACAACAAAGAGTCCACAAAGTAGACTCCCCCAGGGTTTCGTAATGGGACCTCACTTGTTTGGCTTCTACTTTTCAGAAGTAAAAGCCAATACCAAAGGGCTGTGGCTAACTAAGTTTGCAGATGCCTGCAAGCTAGGAGTTATCATTGAATCCTCAAATGACTTAGCAATCCTGCAGGAAAGTTTAGCCCAAATAAATAACTGATGCCAAAATCATAGACTGATGCTAAATGCCAAAAAATGCATTATTGTATGCTTTGGAAAGTCATCTACCCTAGAGGACTACCCCAATGACAACACTCCCCTAGGAGATCACCCAGTTATTCTGCACCTGGGAGCTTATGTGGACAGTGACCTAATGTTTGAAAAACATATGTCCATTGTTGTAAGAAAGTTCTTCTATATCGCATAGCTTATAAACAAAAGGATTGTATCTAGATCTAGGGATGTCATTGTTCCCCTTTACTCAGCCATCATCATCAGGCCACTCATTGTATATAATGTCCACTTTGACATGTATCTGTCCAGATACATGTAACATCTGGAACAGCCAAAGAGATACTTTATTAAATGGATACAAGACCTAAACAAGATACCCTACACGAACAGACTCAAAACCCTGTCACTATACTCAGTATCCAACAGACATCAGTATCTGGCATAAAGCCATCATCTGACCTATTGCCAGTGAATTTATTGCACATCAGCAAGTCAGATGACAACAGAAATACTCACTCAGGCAGACCCCTCAACCTCTTAGAGCAAAAAATCTGGACAAAGCTTAAAATGATGGGGGGACAAATAGGGACGGATTTTAAATATTGCTCTTACAAACTTAGGAACGTTGATAGAATAGTAGATTTTGCATTAGCATGAATTTTCTGAAGGATGTGGAGTCTTAAACTCAAATGTCTGCCATTATTTAATGACTTCAATCCTCAGCTATTTGCCAGAAAGGAACAGATTTTAGGAGGAACACACCAAAAATATGAGTAAAAAATCTGGACAGTCTGCGAAAATCTGTACAGTTGAGAGGTATGCACTCAGGGGATCTATCCCTCCTCTGAAACATTAACAGAATGGCTTGGAGTGGCAGGTATATCTTGCAGAGGATAAAGCTGTTGTCCATCTACACAAAACAAAGTTCATCCATGTCCACATTCAAGCTGAGATTTATGGATGGGAAACAGAAAATTTATCCCAGGACTGCCCGTGTACTAGATAGAGATGGATAGAGACAGCTCCTAAATGATTTATCCCATGCATGGGTGACTTCAAATTGTCTGTGGTATGATACCACTTTTTAATTAGGGATAGTATGTAATTATTGATCATGAGATGGGTATGGCCAATCTATAACCAAATGGGATTAGTTATTCCAAGCACAAAAAGGGAGATTGGCTAAGCTTAAAATGGCTTATAAGAGCAGCTACCTAGCACTTACCTATGAACCTATGATTAAGAAATATAACTGCTAGAAATGAAAATAATTTTGAGTTCATTAAATGTACAGTATGGTAGTTATGATTAGAATATTAATGGTTTCCTGGCATGAAAACAAAAGATGATCTTTCAAATTTTGCATAGTAGTAAACAGAAGAAAGTTAAACGTAGAATTTGGAAACTGATTTCTTAGCAGGCAGTTCAAACTTTTATTCATGGGGCTTTACTTGTGATCATGCTGTTACACAAAATGTAATTTAAAGGAATCTTTCATGAATAAAAAAAAATCCCCTTTTGCCCTGTCACCAGTGTTTTCAGCATGACAGATAACAATTCTATTTGATGTTAATTCTGAATTCCTTCAGCTGTGTTGTAGGAGCCCTCCTTTTTTAATTTCTTAGGTGTTTTCCTATTTTCTACATCGGTAGAACAATGAAGTTAAGTTAGTATATTAATGTAGAAAGACTGTGCGAGTAAACCACTCACATGAATAGTAGAAGGTGAATTGCCCTCTGCGGAAAAAAAAAAATCAGTGTTTTTATTTGTGTTTTCCATTAAGCCATACAAGATCAAAGAATCAATTCCAGTTTTGCTGCAGGCCCTAGGAACTTGAGTAAAATGATTGCATTTTCACACTTATCTCTGTTCCAAACACTGTCTGTTGCAATATTTACTAATGCTAAATATGGTGGATGCAAACTGAAATTGTTTATGCTGTGCATTATAAAACTGGTAATAGATGCAAAAAGGAGCTGTGAAAGCAGATAAACACTAATACAGCAAGAATGGACAGAGGCAATTAATTGCAAATATCTTCTAGTTGCTTATGTGGCATAGGTATTCATAGCCTACATTTCTCCACAAATACATTTTTTACAACTTCACATATTTACATGTAGAACTAAATCCTTCTGGATTATCACTTGTGCAAGTCAGTACATATTGCAGGCAGTTATGAACTCACATATAAAGGCTAAAATCAATTGAAGCTAAGAACATCTTTACATAAAGGATGTTTTATTGTATTTTATTAATTTGGGAAATATCTGAAAACTGCATACTGGTGATTGACCATATGTGAACAAACCTGGTTTATGTACCATCTACATTAATTGAGAACTTGCATTGCACTTTTATATCATTAATGTTCTTAATGATTTCACTTTGTTTCGATTTGTTATGATGGTAGGAAACATGCTCTTTATATGCACCGACCTTGTAAGGTATTAATGCACCCTTTTATTAGTCTCTCTCTCTCTCTCCCCTCCCTCTCTCTCTTTCATTCATATATCAAAGCAATAGTACATAAAAGACAGAACATTATTGAGAAAGGGTGCCATGTAGCACTTGGCCTCCAACAAAAGGAAAGATTTATTGTTTCCCCTATAAGGCCCACGCAGAAGAACATTATTGTACTTAGAAAAAAAAAATGTTTCTACTTTTTCCTTTTTTGCTGAGATTTCTTATTGTGTAGTTTTGCAATTTTAAAGGTCATTTTCTTCTGAAGTTCCTTCATTTATTTATTTGTAATGGAACATTTCACATTTGGTACTTTTAGAAATGAGTGCATAATGGCAAATGAACATAATTATCTAATTGTAAATCTTCATAGATGTAGATATTTCAATGCGCATGTGTGTGTGTGTGTGTGTGTGTGTGTGTGTGTGTGTGTGTGTGTGTGTGTGTGTGTGTCCATTTGTATGTGTATGTATGTGTGTTTTGATGTCTGAAAGTTGAAAATAAATCAATAAACTAGTTAACCACCTCTTTCAGAATAAATGTCAGACAGTCATTAATTATTTATACAAGTAATTATTAAGATCAGAGTAAACTAATAGTGGTTTAACATCTGTTTTGACAGTTATCTAGTGAATAACTACTAGACCAGAATTTTTTTAAGTTTGAAGTATTATGACCTGATAGATATTTTTATATGCTTTTTCCCTTTCCATACCTAATAATCATCAAGTCTCTCTCTGGTTCTCATGAGCTCAATAATTCTTTTGTTTCAGAGAAAATGAATGTCAGAGTGGAAGTGGCCATTACAAAGACAGTCATGGAGTTTGCAACCTCACTGTCATCTCACATTTAGAAGTGCAGGGTTTTGTTTCATGGTGGTATTGCTTGATTGATTGTGATCAGACAGTTTACATTCAGGCTATTTTCTGTGTATCGTTTGCAATAAAATCCTCCACCAGTCCCCTAATGTCATAATTTGCTCTTGATTCCTTGGGTCTCACCCTACCAACACGATGCAGATGGGAATCTCATGCCAGTTAGGGAATTCAAGGGTTCAGGCTATAACTGTTTTATATTAAGCAAGGGGTGTGAAAGGGAGCAGAAAATACACTAAACAAATGCAAGTATGATAATCTGAAAAATAGTGTGTTTTTATTCAGTAGTTTCAATGTGATTTCCTTTTAATTAGGTAAGTGAATGCTAAGGCATATCTAGGGCAGGATGAAGGGGCAGCTGCCTGGGGTGTAAGGTGTTAGGGGTATGATTGGCAGTTTATGATGAGGCTGTATTGCATTGCCCACATTCTAAAATAAATGCCGAAACTGAATTTGTGATTACAGCCAAAATGCTGAAGCATCAAATAACTTTTGTGTATGTGGTATTGTAACAGTGGCAGGTCTCTTGTTAGACTTTTGCCCTCAACTTACATTGGGTGGAGGATCAGATTAGTGAACTATACCAAGCTATAATTAAGTTAGCTACAGCTCTAAGTTAACTGATTAGTTAGACTCTTTTCAACAATGACTCAGACCTGAACAACAAGGGTAGTTGCAGTATGTATATACAAAACACAAAGTAGAAACTTAGCCATCATGTTTTTAGACAATGTATTTAATCCAGAGGACCCAGCAAAAAGTGCATGTCTGCATGGGGAGACATGCAAACTCCATATAGACTAACTCGATTTAACCCCTAACTTATGATGCAAAAATGTCAGCCGCTGAGCAAGTGTGTTGCACCTTCCAGATTACAGTCTAGGCAATCAGTCAGCCAAACTGTGTAAGGTATCTGCTGTTTGATTGTTATTCTACCAGCACCCCAAACTAAATTTAAATATAATGGACCAAAGCAAACCCAATACAATAGAAATCAATAATAATCAACATTCCTGGGTATTGTTCTATACATGAATCTGGTTCAAACATATGGATGAAGACAAAACTCAGTACAGACAGAAATAAATAAATAAATAGATGAATCAATATTCTGGTTATAAACTCCATAGTAAAGGTAAATTCCAAAAATAATGTGTTTCACCAGCCAACTATTTCATTCGATTTCAGATCGACAGAGACATACTAAAATTCGACTACAAGCTGTTAATAAATTGATATATGAAAACTGCTGGTGTAACAGATGCATTCAGTGATACAACACAGGCGTTATTATTAATAATTTTACATTAATAGTAATACATGTATAGTGCAAGCATTACAAATTGTCTGCAAAAGCAAAAAAACTAACAGAAAATTGATTCCAAACTCATGGCAGTGAGTAAAGGCATTTAGTCTGAGGACTAGCATTTTCTCTGTGTCCTTTCATATTACCAGATTCATTATGAATCTTCAAAGCTACACACTCAAATTTATAAATCCACAGCTTGTGTATGTGTCTGTTCATATGATATGTTTGGAATGTAATAATTCATTTTGCCCTTATAATAAAGGACAACTTAAGCAGTTACAGTCAGTCCAGTAAAAATTCACCAAGAAAATCACACTTGTGGGGAATTTGCCATGTAAATAAAAGAATGAAAAGTTTGATCTTTTTTCCATACATTAATGGTATTTTCAAAGTATTCTAATCCTGGCATATAGAGCAATGCACAATGAAACCTTCACCTTCAAGGTATGTAAAAAATCTATATGTATTCATCTAAGACACACAGACACAGGAATTTGAACTACAGGTGTGGGACACACATAAGAACTAATATTGTCTCATAGCAGATCCCCATAATTTGGAAGAAGCTACTCTTAACAATAGATGATTCGCCGATATTATAGACATTTAAGAATAATTTAGATACTGGGTAAACTTAAAAGTCCATAACCCTACATTCTTGGAGTCAGTATCCTTAGACAGTCTTTGGGCCTGAGCACTGCATCAGACTTGTGAGACTTATATGTACTCAAATTTGTGAAGTTTATCAACAAATTAAACAAAACATAAAACGAAAGAATATTTCCACCTGGCCCTGTCCTATGTGAAGGGCTAATCTCATACATCCTCTTTGCTTAATTTTCTCATGTTAATGTTGCCTTAGCCTGGGGAAAGATGAGTTAGCAACACTGAAGCAAGCACACGCCTCCTTGAATATGATACCAATGGTTGCAACATGGTAAATGTAGAATAAATTATGAGAAAAAAATTAGTAAGCTTGGAAAATAAAGCCAAATTAAGGAAGAGCAAACTCTGTGCAAACATTAGCAGTATAATATGTCAAAAAAGCAAAATACCAGATGAAATCTCTAAAACAAATGTTGAAAATGGCAATAGTTGGAAAAGGATAAATGTGGCCAAATCTGATGTGTATAAATAAGAAATGTCAGAAGATAAATATATGGAGTTCTGAGTACGAAAGGGTAAATAATTAATGGTAGAAAGCAGAATGCTATGTTCTTCTTTGATAGACAGCTGATAATATTTTGCTAGAATATTAATGTGACCCTTTTCCACTAAATGCAAAGTGAATAAAGGCAACCTAAGGAGAAGTTAGCTGAAGCTGTATAAAGAAGCCATGTGAAGAGAAATGTATTCAGTAATACAGCAGTTCATAGCTTCCTGCAGGGAAAAGGAGAATTCATACAAAAATACATTTGTAAGGCTAGAATCCTGAGGAATACTTAAACTAATGGATTGACGTTCAGTGACCTACACGCATGCGAGTTGCCAAACAGCAGAGTTTGCCAATGGCATTTGACATATTTATTAATGAAACTTCCAGCAAAACAATATGTATTCATCATTTCTGAAGGGTCATAATGAAGTTAGAGGATGCTTTGCTCCTATTTAAAACATAGTAAATGTGTGCAGCACTATGGCACAAACGGAACTATTTGATATTTCATTAGTTTGCGCAATCAGCTAACAGTTGCACTGCATCTGGTGAATATTCCATTTATGTTATAGGCAGTATAATGTCAGACATATAAGCATACATAAAAGACGTACGATGATTCTACCACATGCATTAGTGATTCAGGATGTATGCATATATGTATATGTATATATATATATATATATATATATATATATATATATACAGTGGATATAAAAAGTTTACACACCCCTGATAAAATGCCAAGTTTTTCTGATATATAAAAAATGAGATCACAATAAATAATTTCAAAACTTTTCCCACCTTTAATGTGACCTATAACCTGTACAATTCAATTGAAAAAAACAAACAAATCTGTTAGGGGAAAAATATAAAAAAAAAAACGTACAATATGCTGGTTGCATAAGTGTGCACACCCTTAAACTAATACTTTGCTGAAGCACCTTTTGAATTAATTACAGCATTCAATCTTCTTGGTTAGGAGTCTATCAGTGTGGCATATCTTGACTTGGCAATATTCGCCCACTCTTCCTTGCAAAAGTGCTCCAAATCTGTTAGATTGCGAGGGCTTCTCTTGTACACAGCCCTCTTCAGCTCAGCCCACAGAATTTCTATTGAACTTAGGTCTGGGCTCTGGCTGGGTCATTCCAAAACTGTAATTTCCTTCTGGTGAAGCCATTCTTTTGTTGATTTGGATGTATGCTTGGGGTCATTGTCATGCTGAAAGGTGAAATTCCTCTTCATCTTTAGCTTTATAGCAGATTCCTGAAGGTTTTGGGCCAAAAGTGACTGGTATTTGGAACTGTTCATAATTCCCTCCAGCTTGACTAAAGTCGCAGTTCCAACTAAAGAAAAGCAACCACAAATTCATGATACTACCACCACCATGCTTCACCGTGGGGATGATGATCTTTTGGTGATGTGAAGTGTTGTTTTTGCGCCAAACATACCTTTTGGAATTGTGGCCAAAAAGTTCAACCTTGGTCTCATCAGACCATAATACATTTTCTCACATGCTTTTGGGAGACTTAATGTATTGTTTTGCAAATTTTAGCTGGGCATGGATGTTTTTCTGTGTAAGAAAAGGCTTCCATCTTGCAACCCTACCCCATATCCAGACATATGGAGAATATGGGATATTGTTGTCACATGTAGTACACAACCAGTACTTGCCAGAAATTCCTGCACCTCCTTCAGTGTTGCTGTAGGTCTCTTGGCAGCCTTCATGACCAGTTTCTGTCTTGTCTTTTTTATCAACTTTGGAGGGACGTCCAGTTCTTTACAATGTCACTGTTGTCCCATATTTTCTCTACTTTTTAATGACTGTCTTCACTGTGTTCCATGGTATATCCAATGCTGTGGAAATTTTTTTGTACCCTTCTCCTGACTGATAACTTTCAACAATGAGATCCCTGTGATGCTTTGCAAGCTCTCTGTGAACCATGGCTTTTGCTGTAGCAGGCAATTGAGTAAATGTCAGGAAAATCCTACTAGGACAGCTGAACTTTATTTGGGGTTAATCAGAGTCTGTTTAATTGATGGCAGGTATGTACCCAAGAAGTCTGAATGCTGTAATTAAATCAAAAGGTGCTTCAACAAAGTATTAGTTTAAGAGTGTGCACATACAGCAAAGTATTAGTTTAAGGGTGTGTACACTTATGCAACCAGCGTATTGTACACTTTTTTTTATTTTTTTATATTTTTTCCCCTAACAGATTTGTTTGTTTTTCAATTGAATTGTACAAGTTATAGGTCACATTAAAGGTGGAAAAAGTTTTGAAATGATTTATTGTGGTCTCACTTTTTTATATCACAAAAACCTTGCATTTTAACAGGGGTGTGTACACTTTTTATATCTACTGTGTATATATATATATATATATATATATATATATATATATACACACACACATATATATATATATATATATATATATATATATATATATATATATATATATATACACACACATATATAATTTATGGGTCACCTTCAAAACATCAAAAACCCATAACATCTAATTTCATAACATTGAGACCAAAACATCTAAAACCCATAACACTGAATTTCATAACATCTAACAGTACAAATTACTGTAGTGCGATCTTGGAGTGGGTATATTTAATTTATGGGGGGTGTGGGGGGCAGAGTCCCCCACATGGGGTAGTACGTAGTAAAAAGTGTGTTTTGTAGTTTGGTGTCGTTGTATGTGGAGGGGGTGTTATTTTCTTGTGGTTTGTAGTGTTAGATGTTATGAAATTTGATGTTATGGGTTTTAGATGTTTTGGGTTTTAGATGTTCTGGTCTCAATGTTATGAAATTTAGATGTTTCAAAGTAGACCCATATGATATATATATATATATGTATGTGTGAGTGTGTGTGAGAGTGTGTGTGTGTGTGTACACACACACACACACACACACACACACACACACGCACACACACATATATATGTATGCATATTGTTTCATTGTTGTAATAAAGCTTCATATCTGCAAAAAAACCCTGAATATGTCCTGTGCAACTGAAATTCAGTAAACAACATTTTCAGTAGATGATAGGTAGTGGGGAAAGAAATACTGAGGCTATTCCTGACCATTTTTCTGTTGGAGGAGGGACAAGGGGATGATAATTTAGTAGATGAGGGTGACTAATACTGAAAACAACAATGAGCACAGAAAAAGTCATCAGGGATCTGGGGACCCAGGTTGACAGTAGCCTTTCGTTTGACACTCATGTTGCTAAAGTAGTTAGGAAAACCTTCTATATCGCCCACCTGATCATGAAGGGATTCACATCTAGATCAAGGGAGGTCATCGTCCCCCTGTACTCATCACTCATTAGACCTATGATTGAGTACAATGCCCCGTTCAGAATGTATCTGACTAGACACCTGCTGCAGCTTGAAAGGCCCCAAAAGTTCCTCACCAAAAGGATAAAGGGTCTCAAAAATATGTCTTATGCTGCCCGACTGAAAGAACTCCAGCTCTATTCAGTCTCATACCGCTTGCTCAGAGGTGACCTGTGCCTGACATATAAGGCCATGTCAAACCCAGATTTGATGAATATGCTTCACCTCAAAAAATCTAGATCCCTCAGAACCACAAGGGCGGGAGACTTAAACCTTGACATGGTTATAAATAGAACATGCTGGAGGGACAGATTCATCACCCAGAGACTCCCTATGCTGTGGAACAAAATCCCGGTACATGTGAGGCAGAGCACCTCTCTGGCCTTGTTCAAGAGGAATTTTGACCAATGGATGGGAGATTGCAGATATACCCCAGGGATTCTTCAGTGTCACTGCTTGATAGAGGCACAGCAAAATGATAGGCATAGTTTTTATTCAAACTAAAGGGGTGGCGAAAGCCACATAACTATGGGCTAGGCTTATAAATGCCCTTGGGCGGATAGCCTAGTATGAACCTATGAACCTATGAACCTATGATGTTGGGAAGAGCTTGTGGGACAAAAGTCAGGGTCCACAGTTGGGCCCTGGTTGGGGTTGCCCTGAAGAAACCATGCATCATCATTCCTCTTAACTTACAAAAATTATATCCGCAAATAGGGAATAGGGCCCAACTTGCAGTAATTCCAGGCTACATCTGAAGCATCTATGGCAGCTCCTGAACTAAAACAGCCGTCTATCTCGCAATCACATTCACTGGGCTCCCAAACCAATATCAAAAGGTGGGTAACCTTGAGTCCCGTGAGGATAAATGGACAAGAGGAATTTCACTGAGACTGATAGCAATCACATTACCACAGAACGTTTGTTGGCTACGTACATACCCACAAAAAAAAAAAAAAAATAGACTAATCTTATGAAATTGGAAGTAACTCTTAAAATTTTTTTTTCAGGGAGATGAAGGGGTGGGTAAGTCTCAAGTTGCTGCTGCAGTGCTCACATAATTCCAGATTTGTCAAAATGGATTTGATAAGTCAGAGCTCAATAAGACACAGTTTTCATGTTGCTTTTAATTCCCCTTCTCCCAGAAACAAAAGTTTATCCCCTCTGATCTTTTTCAGCAGACTAAGGTGCTTCCTAACATCTGTCCGTGGCAGAAAAACTGCTCTCTTGTATGTTGCAGTAATAAAAAGTGCCACAGGTATTCTGTCTTCGATGACAGTCTGCAAGCTATTCAAGTGCAGCAAGTCTAACAATTTTGTCTCTGTAACACTCAAAACCCTCTTGTGTCTTTGTTGAGGTTAAGCAATACTCCCTCCACCTTGTGCTGTTTTCTGCTAACAGTACTTCATATGGTTTGGAGTTTAATTCTTCTAAAAGCATTGCTTCTTTTTTAAGTAATAGGTGTCCTTACACATAAGGCAGAGAATATCACTCTGGACCGCACTTCTGAAGATATCTGTTCATTAGGGACCAACCTTTTTTCTATAACACAGGGGGCTAGAACAAGGAGCTAGTGTGCTTTTCTGCAGACACATGGACTTACAATAGTCTTCTATACCTGACATTCTACTATCTTTCTGGCTACAGCAAAAGAAAACATAAGCCGATTCTGTCATTTCCTGTTCCTTGGATAAAGTGACAATGATATAGAAAATAAAACAACTGTTTTACTTATATTACTCACCTGCACAATAGCAGAAGTTCCTGATCTTTCTGCTGACTGAGTGTGCTTGAGCCCACTGATTAACTACCACTGGCCTGCTTCAAATTCCTACCTCCAACCCCAAACACCTTGGCAGTCATAGTTTTATAGTTATGTAACCCTTCCCACACAAATATAATGCTTTACCCAGTCACCAATTAAATCACCAAATATCTCAGCATATTACTTAAAAATTAGAATTATTAATTTATACACTAGTATAGCATCATAATGTTCACCTTCACCATCCCTATTTTCACCAAACTAATCTCATAACTTGCACATACCAATATAGAACGCAGTCCTCAATGACTTTTCCCTTCCTCTTAACAACCTCTGAATAACACTATATTGAATGGCATATCCCCCTCACAAGTTTTCTCCGCACCATAACCAATGCATAGAAACTCCCAAACCTTCAAATTCCCCCTCATAAAATACAGAACACCAAAATACAAACCCATTCAGTACCACCTACTCACCTTGCCCAAATCTTTATACAGATTACTGGGTTCAGGTGTGTTGTTTATGGGACATTTCCGTGTGTGGACATTTGGTTGAGGGACATGGTGGAACTGTAGTTTAGTTGCAGAAACACAATGCTTTTGGTGGATTCAGTGTAGCCACCACAGCATGCTCACAGTTCACCTTGTCTTAGGGACTGCAAGCAGTATGGCAGGCACTCACATCAAGAAGCCCAGTGAGCATACCACTGGTAGAGAGTGGGTGTTCATTTTCTGCATCCTGTGCTAAATAAATCCATAATGGGGTTTTGTGTTATGCATTTGCCATGCTGCATTTATCAAACTCATATAGTTAAACCCACCCTGTTAGCTCATCTGTATTAATGTGTATGACACAATTGTTTTTGTCTGCTGCTATCATCTTCTACCCAGATTTGAGCTCTCTACTCACAGTTCCTCACCCTTACTTTAATTTATTTATCTGTATTTTTCACCACTTTAATTGCATTGCACAGAAGCATTTGTTTCATTAGAAACAAAATAGATTTGCTTAACTGGTTTGCTCAGAATGCCATGACATGTGAGCAGATACCATGGGGAAGACGTCATGTTTAAATGATATACTCCAATTAGGTACCCACGGCCTTAGCTCATCCATTGTTCTGGTGTTTTCCTCGGATATGTTAATTTCATCCCCTTGTATCACAGGCTCCATGACTATTCCAGTGTAAAACATATTATAATTTTACATGTAGACTTGCTCAATCATTTGCTTATCCTTTGTTCCATTCTTTGTACTTTAGTAATTAAAAAATGCAAATAAAATATAAAATGTATTTTATCCTGATAAACAGCTATTGCTATCCTTACAACAGCTGTTTTTAGTTTACATTAAGAGTATTTTTTCAATGAATATAGTACATGCCACTGGCAATAGCTAATATTATAATCAACATGGAAAATTTTTAAAAAGTAATTAGATATAATGTGGCTTTATAAAATACAGTGGAGATTGTTGCCAGTGTATACTCTCCATCCGAAAGTCCCATACGGATACCCACACCTAAAGAGAGTCATGTCTCTGCCCGTGATTGAGTCTATAACTGTCTCTGCTACGCCTCTGGCCTTCCCATATGATAGAATGAAATATGTTGCTTGCCGGCAGTCCAGCAAATGAGCTCCAGAAGGAAAATGGAATCACCCATGATGCAACATTTCTAGATAGTAAATTAATTTATCATGCCTGTTCATAAAGATTTGCTGCAATTTAGCAAAACTCTGAATACTGTGGTTTTAAGAATCTTGCAACGTAATTTCTTATTTGATGACACTTTTAATGTAGGTCTGTTTATTTTTGATTTTCTGCAAAAGTGATTTCCAAATATGGAATTGCTTAATATTTTGTATTTATATATTTTATTTATATAGTGACAGGGAATGGGTATTTAAATAACCAGAATAATAAATAAATACATTTTTGAGTTTGTAACTATACAAACAGTGTTCTTGAGACAATAGCTCTTACCATAAAATCATAAAGGATACATACATGTTAAATATAAGTTAAATTTTATTATACGAGTTAGTGATAGCACAGTTATAGATCGACTAACTGCTCACTTCATTCTGAGTGTCTCATCAGGGCATGTAAAGTCCATGCATATAATTGCAGGATAAAATAATGCAAGTGTTCACCTGGGAACTTCTTATCCTATTTCATTTATTTAATTTTTCACAGCAAAGAATCATACCCAGCATCAGCATTATCACCCACTGCCTCTTATATCAGACTACTTTCTCAGTTCATTCCACCACCTGCGCTTTCTTATACCTGACTTTTAACTTTGCCTTGTAATAATAATAATCCCATTTGGTAACATGGTGGACACTCCATTTTCAAGGGTAATTTTGGGAGCAATGTTTGGTTAAGTGACTTACTCAAGATCACATAGTAGGCAAATCAGGGCTGAGTGAATCAAACCCTGTATCACAGAAACTACAGCTTCAACCTTAGCCTCTGTACTCACTGCCATAAAGCTTTCCAAGGTGATGCTTTTTCATGACTCATTAGGTAATTGATAGACCAGTTCTCCTGTTTCCAAAGTGTGCACTCGAATGCTTTTCACATTAGTATCCTTTGACTTTCTCCTGTACTTTTACATGATGTGTCATATTTATGGGCTAGTTCACCCTCTTTTCATACCTTCACAACCCTGTCAATTAAACATAAACAACTAATTATGTACATTCCAGCTCTTTTATATCCTTTAAGTTAATTATTATCTGCACTGAAACAGACAATTATATCTAACTTAAATTGTAATCCTAGAAGCACTTCAGGCCAAGAATTATTGGATTATTGGCTTCACTTAGGTAGATGGTGCTGTCATTGCATTCTGCCTTAGAGTTTCATCAGCAGCCTGCAGCAGACACATGATCATACACACCACTAATCAAAGAAGGAAAAATCTCTGTAGCCCACCCAGGTTTGAAAAATATTGTCTGAATCTCAGTCTTTGTCATAATTACAACTTGATGGCATTTCTACATGAACTGCATTGACTCTTGCTAATAACATAATTAGAAATAAACACTTATATAAATGCATACAGTTTATATAAAATGATGTATTGTAGATGAGATTGGGAAAAACCTTAGCATCATTATGAAAAAGCAACAGTATGCAGTTTTATTTCCTGTGAATTTGTTACTTTCCCCATGAAAGGTATATAATAGGCAGGTAGAGTACTTTCTCCATGTTCTGATGTGATGTGGCCTGACAGGTCATTAAATGTTAATAGAAACCTACCTGCAAAGATGTAGCATGACATCTATTATTTAAGCTGGAACACGTTTATGCATGTTGGACTTTGCTTCTTAAAGTGCAGTGTAAAATCCATCAGGTTTCCATTCTCTCACATGGTAAAGTCCTCCAGTCAAATACGTTTCTAAAATATGTATTAAACTATTTTACAACCTACATGTCCATCTGTCCAACACTTTAAGCATTAAGTATTTCTAAATGAAGGCAACACAGTAGTCTAAGAAGTTAAATAGAATACAATTATATTCCCATGGCATGTATTCAATTGGTTTCTTTTGCCACTGTAGATGAATCATAGATCTTCAGCCACATATTATGGATATATCCCCTGTAGATGTAAAAAAATAATCACTCACACAAATAGCATATTGTAACCGGTCATCGGTAGTACTAAGAAAGTTTTCAGAACTTCCATAAAATAAACAATACTTCATGAAAGGCAGACTACAATTTATTTACATAGTTTGTTTTGAGTGTAATGCTTATAACTAAGAGTTTATAATAAAACAGCATTCAGTAAGAAAGAGAAAAAACTTAAACACTGTGGATATAACCATATAAACAAAAATAATAGAAAAGTAATAGAGTATAGAGAATGCTGGCGTTTCAACACTATCAATTTCATTTTTCGTTCATGGCAGTCAGTATCACAGACAGTGATAATAAATATGTCTGAGCCAAAAAAAACTGAAATTGCCTTTTCTTTTTGGCTCAGAGCTTTATCATTGTAGATAATGGAAGCATCTTACGTCTTCTTTTTACACTCACACAACACTGAAAACACACAGACCTTATGAAAACCTTATTTTTTGGGTAGAGTCAGCAAATTAATTTACTTGTTAACATATTTTCGGTTTCACAAATCTGTTCTCTTCTCTTGTTTCTGATATCTTCTATAATTTAGGAGGAGGTAGTGAAGAACCTCAAACTGGTATAAATGTGATTGTGCCCTTCATCAGAAATACAAGCAGGCCATAATAATGTTGCACTGCACTGTGTAATACAATAATGACCTGACTTGTCATATACTTCCAGGCTTCAGATATACTGGGGGTGGGGACAAAGTGCTCTTGCAGTGGGGTGGGGATCATAAGTCTGTAATGGCAAAGTCTGAAATAAAATTTCCTCTTTTTTATGTAATGATTTTAGGGAAGGCTCTACCTGACAGTTTTATTGGCTATGTTTCAAAGACTGCAGCATTTTTATTTGTTATTAAAGATGTAACATTTGGTTATTTGTTTACAGAAAAATAGCATGAAATTGTGAGGCAAATTTTCTTTTCCTCAGGATCTTATTAATATACAGAATGCATTTCTTCTGATGGTCATTCAAACAGTAATAGCTGAAAAACACTTTTGCCAAATAGAAAATAAGGTTTTTCGCAACCTGACAAGCCCCTTGCACCCTTGTGTAGGGAGAGATCCTTCCCACTCTCCAACTTATGTATGCCAACTCACCAGCTCCCCGACTTATGTATGCCAGCTCACCTAGTTCCCAACTTATGTATGCCAAATCTCCCACTCCCCAATGTATGCATCCCAAGTCACCCACTCCCCAACATATGTATGCCAACTCACCCGGTACCCAACTTATGTTTGCCAACTCACCCAGTACCCAACTTATGTATGCCAAATCACCCAGTACCCAACGTATGTATGCCAAATCACCCACTCCCCAATGTATGCATCCCAAGTCACCCACTCCCCAACATATGTATGCCAACTCACCCAGTACCCAACTTGTGTATGCCAATTAATCCACTCCTCAACTTATATATGGCAACTCATCTGCTCCCCAACTTATGTTTGCCAACTCAGAGGTTTACACAGTACTGGGGAAAATCAATGAATGCCAAGAGTCATATTTGGCCATTAGTATTTGAATGAATGGGATTTGGAAATAATTCATGCAGCAGATCATCTGACTCCCTTTTCTATTGGATAGGAGTAGAGTTCTGACCTACCACAAGAAAAAGAAAATGCTTCTGTTCCTCAAGCTAAACAGTGCTACTGCATTTACAGTTTACAGAAACACCATTCCTTGATGCAGTGACAGCCCAATATAAAATGGAGTATCATGTAAAAACATGGCTTAAGCACCTGTCTGAGAGATAAAGGAGTGACAATACCTGATGGGAACAAAAACTATTACTGGGAAGTAACTGTGGAGGAATGAGGCCATTTGTCAAAAACACTGGATTTTTTTCTATTCCCTTTAATGGCTATTTCCCACAATACTAATGGCTAGTTGTTATTATTCCAGCTATAAAATGCTTAAGTCCAGAAAGATAATAGTTTTGAAACAATTGCTCAGAAAGTACTTTATATGTCATTTTGGCAACAAATAGCTTCCAAATGTGGAAATAAACATACATTTTAAAGACTATTAGTTGTATGCAGTTGGTGCCACATACTAAATTAGGATTATATTACCATGATAAACTTATACATATGTTTATGTGTTTTGTTCACAGTCACTCATTTCAACTGAAAGTGTCTATAAACTGTTGATGAGATTTAAGTTTATATACAGTCATACCCTTCACAAATAATGTCAAGAAATTTACATCAGATAATTAAGTCAATCAGTCACTAATAAGCTTCATTCTGCAATCCTGGATTTGAGTACCTTAGTTTTCATTTACATACTGCATGTGTCTGAGTAAATCAATTATCCAGACAGTGTGCTCAGTCCACTCTTGAAAATAGACACTAATACCTAATGGGCTCACCCATCTGACAAAGAAACAACTGTGACCAGACAAGACCTCTGTATGAATATGTAGCTATATGTATCCCTTTTCTTCACTTATTTGACATGAAAATTAATCATGTTACAATCTCTGCTGTTATAAATTGTAAGCTATCATCTTTCCTGACTTTCTGCCTAATAGATAATCACCTTAAAGTGTTAACTATGGATTGAAGTAGGTCAGAACTTTGTGGAATTCCCATTTAATAATACCACTTTACATTATGCAAACAAATTTTAAAGTAAATGTTTATAAATCATGTCAAGAAGTTTGAAAACTATTAAAAAGTTCATAATATCAGATGCTCACAATCATACGTAAACTTGCAATTAAAAATAAATAGTGTCCTCATGCTCACCTCAGATTTAGATGTTTTTGGAGTGCACTTGAAATTATTTTAACAGGTAAACTCTACTCACTACTTGATGGGAAATAAAATACTAGCTTTGAATTATAGGAGGACTTATTTCAGGATAAATATAGTCTACTGTCTGTGTTTTGCTGTAAGGAATCAGCTGTCATTAATATTTAAATTCTAAAAGTAAAGCTCCAGGACCTTCTTAAGTAGCATGCAAAGGCAGTTTACCCTACTCAGAAAAATATAGAATAGTGCATTAACCCAAAACAAAGACAATGCTAGATATGTCGAAATCACAGAGGGGCTACATAGACGTCACTATAAAAATAGGGAAAAATGGCAAAATTAGGTAGGCCTCTGCACTTCATTGAGTTACTCAAGGTGAAGAGGAATCTTTATAAATAAAGCAGATGGGGTATCTAAAAGCGTACAAATAAAGGCAAAGCTGTGATCGCATGGCACATTGTGTGAGACTCATGAGAACATGAAACACAAACGCAGTAGTATGAGATGGTGACCATATTGACATCCAGGCAGTCTGTACATCAAAGCAAAAACTGTATAGGCAGTGGTGAGCAGCTGGATATCTTATTGATTCAACAAGTGAAGCAGAAAGAGAAGTAGAAAAAATGGGATATCAGGCAGAGGAAATGCAGATTTATTTTGTGGTACAACTGACAGACCACAGACAGATAGGGTTTAATATAGATAAACAAGGGATGGGGTGCAAAGCAGACATATACAGGCACAATGTGGAGACAAATGTTGGAGGATAGGTTGGAGTACAACCAGCCTATCAGCCTCCAACCAACTGAGAGAGCAAGAGAGGTATTAATGGGATGCACTAGGTCATGGTCCTGGTTTTGGGTTGCAGTTGTGAAGGTCCACATTCAACCCTGGTAGCCTGATGGCATTGGTAAGCTTGTGAAGAGAATCTGCTACCTGCTGTAGGATGGGTTACTGCACAGTAACCCATCAGGTCATAACACAGCAAACTGCAGCCTCTCCTATGCAATCCAGCACTGATGCCATCTGTGCCAGTAACCAGCACTGACACCATCTGCACCAGTCACTGCCACCATCTGTGCCAGTGACCAGCATTGCCACCATCTGTGCAAGTGACCAGCACTGATGCCATCTGTGCCAGTGACCAGCACTGATGACATCTGTGCCAGTGACCAGTGCTGATGCCATCTGTGCCAGTGACCAGCACTGACACCATCTGTGTCAGTGACCAGCACTGATGCTATCTGCACCAGTGACCAGCACTGATGACATCTGTGCCATTGACCAGTGCTGATGCCATCTGTGCCAGTGACCAGCACTGACGTCATCTGTGCCAGTGACCAGCACTGATGCCATCTGCAACACTGACCAGCATTGACACCATTTGTGCCAGTGACTTGGGTGGGATACCTTTATAGGATGACTCAGTAGCCTGTGTAGATGGAACACTCCAGTCCTGTTTGGTAGCCTCACCCACAGCCTGAGAAAGACAGTCTCTGTCAGGTTATGGAGGCCTGCTGAAGGGAGACAAAAATGAAAACCTGGCACATACATACTCTTGCACACACACACCCACATCAATAACTTTCATTATCATGAATGACATTTTTAACTTTTGCATAGACACTAAAAACTCTCATTATCACAGATACAGTTTGTAATCCTAAATTGAATTCTTTCATAGGACGTAGTTTTGTTCAACATATTTTAGCAGTCTTTCAGGAGGCAAAGTAAACAGAAATAAGCCAGCAAAAAGTATGCCTAACTCCATGTGATTTCTTTATTTTTACAAAGTATATTTTTGTATCTGTTATAAACTTTCTTTGTGCTCTGTAATTTCATAAATCTGTATGTTGTATGCTGGAGCTTTTATCCTCGGGTTTCCACTGAAAAAGGGCCACTTGGCTCAGTTGGATTAACCTGGTCAACAAATGTCAAATAAATAAATAACTATTCTCTCAGAACAAACCAGTTTACAAATATCCATTTTGGTGGGACAAAGCAGCTTTTTTCACATTCACTGTACACTCAGGAAATTTTTAAAATGATAAAATATTTATTCTGAAGACCAAGGATCAAATAAATATACCGTTTCTGGGAAATGGTCATCAATTATCAAACACACTACATCACATCACAACCATTTTCACTCAACAGATCATTCTTTAGATTATAGTAACACAATCTTCAACAGAATATCTGAAATATAAGAGTATGACCTACTCAGTCCTAGGTGCTTTCATAATTTACTTTCATAAGCTAGATACAAAGTTTGTTTAAGTAAAGGTAACAAATTTTTCCAAAAAATCATAACCTCAAAAGGCACATATGTTTTTATCTTCACAAAAAAGTAATATTTCCCTACTTCTCAGTTCTTTTGCTTTTTCAAGACTGAGGATTGATTCTATTCATCACCATCATCGTAAATCTTCAGAAGCAGCATATTTTTGGATATTAGCCAAAAATAATGAATCAAGGGACTATATATTTGTTTTGTGCAATTATCAGTAATTCTTCACTTCTTCTTCAAAGGTCTTATTAAATAACTTGCAACTATAAAATTTCCTTAATGTAAGATAGTTACTTGCTGTATTTATAACTCATGAAATTCAGGGCTAAAACAGAAAATAATTAATAATGGTTATCTAAACGTTTAAAATAAAGACTGCAAACCATAAAAAATGCTAATTGTTATCCCTTAGATTTCATAAACTATGAAAACATTACTATCAAATATGTCTCCTTATAAATTTCCTACGTTTAAGTAAAAAGAAGAATGGAATTTTTCCAAATCATAGACAACTAGATACCTTTAATACTGTCCAGTAGCGGTTTAGCCTTACTAGCAACAATAGACATTGATACATAAGGACGCATCCCTTTATATTGCTGGTGGGTCTTTTTTCCTAGGGTCTTACTTGGCATAAAGACCATTTACACCTTGCCAATGCCCACTGTCATGCCATACCTCTCTTCTGAAGAGCAGAGAGCATTCCAGTCCTGGGCTAAATTCTTGGTACACATCCAATTTTCCAGATTTAATTTAAAGGATGCTAGGTTGCAATTTTGTTTAAATGCAGGGAAACTTTATTCTTGATGTGGAGGTAATTAATGGGTAATAATTGTGTCTGTCTTGGCAATTTTATTTATGAGCTGGTAGATATTTATGGATCTAGTTCTAGTACAAATGGAGATATCTGACTTGCAAAGACAGAGGATATGAAGTAAGATCAGGTCCCTAATGGCGCAGAATCCAAGCCATAGGTCACCACTCAAGAGCTATAAACAGCTAAGTAAAGTGATAGCACTTCAAGACTTTCCTGGGAGTGAAGGGACTTTACACCTATGATCCTCTTTGTTAGGAACATCTAGTATCTTTCCAGTTGCTAATTATGTCTAAAAAGGTATATCACAAAGGGCGCATTATTCTCAGTAACTGGCCTAGTTAGGGGTGCATTGAGTGAGATGATAACTTCTTTTGATCTGGTTGAGGCATCCTTAGATAATAGTTGTATTAAATAGAAGGATTTTTTGACTATTGTTGCTATGTGGATTTGGAACAGATGGAATTATCAACCCAGGTTCATTTTGAGTATGAACTTAAAGTATACACTAAAACTAAAAATAACGACAAATCTTTCTTTAACTATGTCAGTAAGTTAAAGAACTGTCACCCAACAGTGTCCAGAGCTTGTCCACACTAGGAGTGTGCTCTCTGTCCCAAAGAAAATAGATAATATCCTAGCTAACAAATTTAATGCAAATTTTACTGAAGCTATAGTTATAGTTATTCCACAGGTTCCATAATTATAGCAACACCCTTAATTAGTATAGAAAAACTTCTCTCAGCCCTTTCAAAAACTAAGAATACTACATCCATGGGCCCTGACAACATAACAGGTTGTCTGATTATCAGTGTCAAGTATGGCCTTTCTGCAACTTTACTTAAACTTTTCAGTTTAATCCACTCCATGGGTTACATTCCTGAAGTTTGGAAAACATCTATTGTAATGTCATTATATAAGGGTGGCCGTACCTTGGACCCTGATAACTACATACCCATTAGTCTCACTAGCCTCATATGTAAAGCTGTGGTGCGCATTATCTAAGATTTCTTTAATCTAGACACTGAAAATCTCTTAACCCTGGACCCTCATCAATTTGGCTTTATCAAAGGAAGGTCCTACCTCTTTAACCTCATTAATTCCTTGGAAAAAAAATAACTGAAGCAGTAGATAATGGCAATGTAGACATGCAGCATAATTCGACCTGGCCAACGACTTTGGCACTATTCTACATGCAGGCATTATTGATAGACTTGTAAACCTAAATATAAATCGTTATATTGTGTGATGGATAACTAACTGGTTGTCTGACAAAATCCATATGGTTAGACTAGCAAGAGCCACTTCTGGAAGAAAAGCAGCTACCAGTGGTGTACCACAGGGCTCAGTTTTGGGCCCTCTCCTATTTAGCGGGTTTATATCATAACCTCAAATGCACAGAATTCCGAATCGCATTACATCAAACACAGAACATCGAAAGCAGAAAAAAACCCAGATGTACATGGTTGGCCTTCACAGAGCGGCACCTCCTGAGGTCGGTGAGACATGTGCAAGAAGTTCAATATCACCCCCTACGGATCACTGAGGCTTCCACGGCTATGGTGCGATCTCGGAGTTGGTATATATAAGTAGGGGAGTTGGGGGGCACAGCCCCCCACATAAGGAATAGTTTGTAGTGTTTGTTTTGTGTTGTGTATTGGGAGAATGATTGTGTGCTGCTTTACTGGCTGGTATTGGAATGACTGAAAAGGTGTTATTTTGTTTGCTACGATGAAGTATCAGGTTGCACGGGTAAGTAGATGGCCAAGTGTTGCTGTTTGTAAACTCTGTTTTCAGAATTATGTGCTTTTGGTGTTTTTTGCGTTCGATGTAATGTGATTCAGGATTATGTGCATTCGATGTTCCGATATAAACCCTATTTGGCATATATTTCTCAGACCTTCAGACCAGCACTTCAGGCCTATGGTTAACTAAGTTAGCAGATGTCTGTAAACAGGGTGTTGTTATTCAATCTTCACATGACTCACAATTGCTCCCGCATGGCTTAGACTATGTTAACAACTGGTTCAAGGGCAATAATTTCAAATTAAATGTAAAACATGTAGCATAGTTCATTTTCAGTTTCACTTACTGTATAGGAGATGCACCTCTCCAATCAGACACTGCTGTAAGGAATATGTTGTATGGGATTCCTTATCAACAACTTAACAATTATAACAGGTGACTTTAACGTGGACTGGCTCTCCTGTAGCTCTCAAAATCCACGGACCACAGTAACCTACATGGAGTCTCACAAACAATCTGAACTTATATTACAGTAGACAAAACACCAAACAAGCATTCAGTCCTAGACTAGATCCTTACTAACGGGCCAAATTTATCCCTGTACTCTGGCTGTCTCCCAGACACCCTCAGTGACCACATTCCAACCTACATTCTCCAACACAGAATAAATCCCCAGAAATGTATCACCAATCACCAAATCCAAGATAATTAAATAATTAACCCCCAAGTCTTCATAGCTAGTTTAAAAAATGCATCTGGGCACCACTCAAAAATCTCCCTTTAGATACTGAAGTTGAATATTTTAACTCAACCTTCCTCAGTATTGCACACATCTTGGCCCCCAAGGACAATAAGGATAAAATCTAATTATGCCCCCTGGCTAACCAAAGAAGCAAGATCTCTATTAAAAACTAGAGATAAGTCTTGGGAGAAATGGCTCAATGACAAAACTACAACTAACAAACAAAATATCTAGAACTACAAAATAAATATAAAAAACATATTAGACATGACAAAATAAATTACTATAGCAGTATCCATCATAAAATCAAAGAAACCCACAAATATTCTGGGCTATCATCAAAAAAATCCTACAACCAGGACAATCAAGTACTGCCTCCCCAACACTCACCAATACTAAAGACAGCATAGCCTCACAATTTAACAGATACTGCACTGAATCCAAACTAGGCCTCTCAAACAATAATTGTCTTACCCTACCCAGACTCACATAGAACCCATGCTTGATCCCAATAACTTGTCTTTTCAACCCGTCCCATTAAACACCATAGTTAAATATCTCAAAAGGCTTAAACCTAGTACATTTGCTGCCAACTATCTACCTGCCAAATATGTAAAAATCTCTGCATACACAATATCCTATCCAGCCTCCATATTAATAAATTGATCCATCTCAGAACAAGTCCCTAAGATTTGGAAAGTATCACATATCATCCCTCTACATAAAGGTGGAAACTCAACAGAATTATTAAATTACCTGCCAATAGCTATGTTATTACCATTATCTGAAATACTTGAGAGATGCATCCATTCACAAATCATAAGCTATATAATAACTGATAATCTTCTATCTAACACTCAGCATGGTTTCTTTCTGAATCATAATCCCACCACTGCCCTTGCTAGCGTTACTAGCATTATAAACCACCATCGCAACAAAGGCAGTTTAGTTTCCTCCTTCTTTCTTGATCTCTCCAAAGCCTTTGATACTGTCTCTCATTCTAAACTCTTAACTACACTCTCGGAACTTAAACCTAGCCATTCTGCACTTACTTGGTTCCATCAATATCTAACTGGTAGACAACGAGTTGTAAAATGGCAACAAAATCTCTCTTCACTACTGCTTATAACCTTGGGAGTTCCACATGGATCTTTTCTGGGTCCTCTCCTTTTTATTATCTTTACTAACAATCTTCATACTGCCACCCCACTTGTCTCTGTAGTTCAATATGTGGATGATTCCACCCTGATTTGTGCCACTGCAACACTTCAAAAACTCAATAAAACCACCCAGCAGTCATTTAATGCAGTGGAATCTTGGCTGAACAAAATACAATGTATACTTAACTCTAACAAAACAAAACTCTTGCTCTTCTATCCAACTAGAGCCGCATACCCCCACCCACCATTCAATATATCATCATCAAACCATACAATTTTTTTCTCAGGCTTCCCAAGCAAAATTACTGGGAGAGGTCATTAACTATAATATGAACTTCAACATACACATATACACATATCACAGGCAATAAAAAAGCTCACAAAAAAATAGTAAACCTGTACAGAAATTGACACTTTTTAAAGAAATCTTCAAAGGTCACTATAGCAAGAACCTGTCTTATCTCTAAGCTATTATACGCCTTGTGACAATGTAAGGTATTGCCAGCTATGCCAGGAGAGGTAGGGCATTGGATTTGTAACATATGCCAGCTTAGCTAGCTGGAATTTTGCAAATAATTATATGTCATTTGTATATCAAACTGATTTGTACATATGCTTGTGTTGAAAATGTATTTGTAAAGTTGCTTGGATTAAAAATATAACAACAGTGTGTCCTGCTGGACAGAAAATAAATATATATTTATGTCAAAATGTACTGTGGCAACTAAGGAAATGTATATATGCTAAGAGAGGATACTGGAAGAGAAGAGGTTAATCTCAGTCCAGCTAACTTTGAAAAATAATAAGAAATTAAATTACTTAATTTAGGCCAAAAAGATTATTGCTTACAGTTCTGACTGCAGCCAGAGGTGAAATGTATGTGCCAGAGGATGGTTTTGTAGCTCCTATAGGAAAAGTGGAATTGTTTTATTGTTTTATAACTTCCATAAGCTGCAACAGATCTTAGCAAAGCTTTACATGTGTGTGTATTATTGACACATATGAGCGAGATTCTGGGTCATTTACTAGAAAAGAGAGTAGTATGAGAACCAGAAGTCAGATGACCATATGTATGTGATACCATTGTATAATCCATCACTGAAATGATATTTTTAATAATAGATGATACTGAAGTCAAAGAGCATTCTGTTTTGGAACCTGACAAGGAAAGACCCCTCACCTACTTCATCTTGCCTTGCTCTAGTAAGTAACCAGGCAATAGTAGTTCTTTAGATCAGTCAGGAAAATATAGTGAGGTTAGTTAAGTACTGTTTTTTCTGTATTTGTGTGAATCTATTCATTCATCTGTGCTATTTTAATATTTCCTGTGTTTGAAACTCTGTTTTTTATTGTAAATAGATATTTAGTATTTTCTTGCTCTTTTATTATTTATTATTAAATATATTTAAACTTTTCATTGTGGCTGGTCCTTTAGAGAATATTTTAACTTGAATTGATGAATCTGGGCATCTTGGGGCAATGCAGCAATTGCGTCATGTACACAGACAACCCTCTCCTCCTACCACTCAACACTACAACCTGTGAGAGATGCACTTATATAGCCAAACTGGAAGCAAAGCTCTTTAGACCCAAGACTGGAATAGAAAGTCAAGAGGAGAAGGTAAACACTTGCACCACACCACACTCATCACATAGTTCCTCAAAATCTACACCACCAAAACACACACATAGAAACGCAAAACACACACCTACATTCATAGAGGCTCTCAATAAAAACCTGCCCAAGCAACAGGGACCTCGAAAGCAGAAACACAAGCAAACTCCACCCCCCAACACAGCCCAAATGACACAGAGCCCATAATCAAGGGCGCCCGCAGGCAGGTGCAAGGGGGTGCACTTGCACCCCCCTGGAATCGGCTGGCCAGGAGAGTAACTTTTTTTTTTTTATTAGAAGTAACTTAAGGGCGTTCTTCTTTAAGAACTTCCTTTGCATCTGGTTGTACAAATGGAGGTGCTTGCGACCTGTTTTTGTCTTTTCCATACGGTTTACATCTTTATCTTCCGCATTCGCGCGTGAAATTTGAATTCTAGATGGGTGCCAGCAGAGATGCCGTGTTGTGTCCACGAAGAGGGTATTGCCATTAAAATCAGAGCAAGCAAGCTGTTTCAGGAGCAGAGAGGGATTCCACAAAGGTAGGAAGGTTGCAGAAATAAGTGAGTCGTTTGGTTAATAACAATTACCAGGGAACATACTCCTTACTAATAAACTGAAGTGTTCATTATTATGCACCATTAGGATTGTGGTCCAAACTGACTGATTTTTATGACTCCATGTGTATGGATATGTTATTGCGTGTGCAAGTGCTGGCTGATCTGTTTTGCAATAAAATGCATACAGCAAAAAAGGAATAAAATAAGGTTGTGTTTGTTTGTTTTTTAAAAACAATGTTTAAATTGTGTTGCTTTTTCCTCTTTGCTAACAAGGTCTTTGTTTCTATACCAGAAATGTAAAACTGGAGTTCAGGGATAATGTTGGTTAGTTTGTGTGGTACTGTGTTATTACTTTGTAAAGTGACAGCGTGGATGTCTGGGAACCATTTGGCATAACCCAAAATGTTTGTTTGTACAGTTTTTATATAGTTTTTTTTCAGGTTTGCAAAGTCGTTTTTTATTCACGTTAAATTTGTCTGCATGAATAATGTTGTATGTCTGTTTAATATTAGTGATGTCCTCTTGTGAATTATTTGAAGGTTTGAAATAATGCTGTTGAACTATACACAGCTCTTGTTATAAGAATTCTGATTTTTACAACATTAGTCACAAGAAGCCAGATTTATATTTGGATGCTTGGAAAATACAGGTTCATATTCATAGTCCCAAGGATTATAGTTGCTTTGGGAAGTCATCCATACCTGATACTATCATATTGACAACACACCCCTTAGAGCTGACCCAGTAGTCAGGGACTTGGGGAAACACACAGGTAGTAATCTAGCCTTTGATCATTATGTGTCTGGTGTTGAGGAAATCCTTATATGTTGCACAACTTATAAACAAAGGTATGGCATCTAAGTCCAAGGAAGTCACTGTTCCATCAGACCTATCATTGAGTACAATGCCCCCTTTGGTATATACCTAACCAGGCATATCCAATAACTGAAAAGTCCACAGAGGTTCCTCACTAAAAGAATACATGATGTAAGTAATATGTCCTATGCAGGTCGCCTCAAGCCCTATCCCTGTATTCTGTCTCTCATAGGTTTTGAGGTGAAATTTATGCCTGGCATACAGGGCATTGTCAGGCCTCACTCTGATAGACCTCCTGCATAGCCACAAAACAAACAGTACCAGAATTACCCATTCTACAGACTTAAACTTTGCCTGTGATATAAGTAGGGCCTGCTATAGAGATAGGTATGTATCCCAGAGACTACACAGTCTATGGAACAGGCTCCCCATCCATTTGAAGCAGAGGTCCTCTCTAATCCAATTCAAGTGTAACTTGGACAATTGGATGGGAAACCAGCAATTCATCCCTGGTTTAGCACCTATGTCTCTAATGCAAACAGGTAACCTGTAAATGGTTCATCTCCCAGACCCATGCTTACACTTATCAATGGTGTCAGAACTTGTCAAAGATTTGGGATGCATGGCTAGGCTTAAAAAGGCCCTTGTAGTCATTAGCCTAGTAAACACCTATGACCTAAGGCTTTGGCCAGGTCAAGGTAGGTGGTATGCACCATCTTCCTCTTGCCCAGTGCTTTGGTGACTGTCTCAAAGTCAACCAGATTTAACAGACATGACCACCCCTTGACAACGCCAAACTGTGTGGGGTCGAGTGTTTGGAGTTTGGCAATGTCCCTGTTAATGAGGTCCATGATAATCCATTCCATGGTCTTGCAGATCAGGCTAGTTAGGCTGTTGGGGCTATAATTTCCCGGATCGGTGGACACTCCACCTTTGTGTAAAGGGATGACAGTGGCAGTCCTCCACTCAGCTGGGACAAAGCCAGTACTCAGGCTTTGGTTGAATAGGGTGCCTAATGGTGTTGCAAGTTCATGCCTGAGTTCATGTAGGATGCAGCCGGGGATGTTTTCAGGTCCCATGGAGGCTGTATTTTTTGCCTTTGAGAGGGCAGTGAGGACATGTTCCCCTAGAGAAAAGGGGAGGGGGCAGGTACTGAGGATGTCTTGATTTACTGATGGGGGGACAGAGGGGTGAAGTTTTTGCTGAATCTGTCAGCCAGTAGGTTGGCTATATCTACAGCATTTGTGTATGTGGTGTCCTTGACCACCAGTTATGAACAGATCTGGGTGCTTCCTTTGAGATTGCAGACATATGTGAAGAAGGCCTTATGATTGTCTCTAGTAGATGTGGCCAATTTGGAGTCTACGTTGGCTTTACAGGATTTCACTAGTGCTCTTATTTGCTTGTTCAGGCTAAGGAGAGATTACTTTCAATTGGGCACCTGCTTCTTCTTGGTCCTAGACTGCAATTTTTTCCTTTTGTTATATACTTTATTGCAGATGTCCACCAGACAGGTTTACTCTTCCTTGCAGTGGATGATTTTGTCCTGTTGGGTATTCCTGATTCCATGTGTCTATATAAATGCTGGATATTGGTGCCAGTTCCTACAGAGGGGAAGGAGGCTGTGAAACTGTTTATACATTCCTCAGGAGATTGTAATCAGCTTTGGAGAAGTTTTTTTGTTTGACCCTAGCTAGAGGGGGTCAGGGGAGATGGTGACTTCGAAAGTGACTGCTTTATGGTTGTATCTTGCCAGGGAGGATGATACTGTAGGGGGTGCTGCAGTGGTTACTCATGTTGGTTAATACCAAGTCCAAGATAGTATCACCTCTTGTTGGGGTATTGACTAGCTGTTCCAAAGCATTTGCACTGATAAAATCGAGGAATCTCTGGGCATTTGTGTTCTGGCATGAGTAATTTTTCCTATCTATGGTTGGGTAGTTAAAGTCACCCAAAATCAGGGTAAAAGGTTGAATCATGATAGATTTGAAGAGGTGTAGATAGGTGGAGTGGGCATCTTGAGTCAAATTTAGGGGCTTGTAGCTAGCTATGATTTGAATAGGGGTCTTGTCAATGGTTAACTGCACCTAGAGTGTCTCCTGTGTGTCATACTTAATAAATAAATATAATATATATATATATATATATATATATATATATATATATATATATATATATATATATATGCGTGTATACACACACGCACACACACACACACACACACACATATATATATATATATATATATATATATATATATATATATATATATATATATATATATTGAAACTCCACTTCCTTTGGCTTTGCTGCCCACAGTCCCACAGTTTGGGGTCTGAATGTATGATAGGTTGAGAAACCAGGTAAGGCTGGGTTGCTCTTCGCAGCTTTGAATCAGGTTTCTGTGACTGCACAGATGTCAGCATCTTCCAGGGTTAAGAATGCTTGCAATAAGTGCAGTTTCATGTTTAGACCTCTAGCGTTTAGCAGCATGACTTTTAATTTGCATTTTGTTGAAATGTTTTATGTTGGTAGTATCAACCTCATGACTTTTCCTAAAAAAGGCACTATAGGGGAGACAAGGGCCTTTGCCAGAAGCCTGAAGCCCAAGTGGGACAGATGCAGGTCATCTCTAGCAAAGCATTGTGATCTGTCTGTCATATATTCCCAGGCTGACACGTACTGGATCCCCCTGGAATGACACCAGAAACTAAGCCAATTGTTAAAATCAATCATTTTCTGTTTGTATCGAGGCATCATTCTGGGTGACGGTAGAATGCTGCTTAAGGCTAGGGCCATATCTGCCTGGGACACATATTCAGTGAGCTCAATCATGTCTCTCTTCAAATAGTCTAGGATGGTACATCTCAAGTCGTTCACGCCAACATGGACTATGATAGTCATAACAGTACTTGTTGTTGAGAGACATGAGTGCATGTGTGATATGGCAGATTCTGACACCTGACAAACAACTAACCGTGACTTTCTCCTTATCCAGCCTGGTGAGAGGCACATCTTTGTGTCTCACAATGGAGTCTCATATGACTAATATGTTGGGTTTATGGTTAGGCCTTAGTGGTTGCGAGACACAGGTGTGTGGAATATGCATGGTATTTGGTGTGGAGGGTTGTGGAGTCGGTGTGTTTTTGCCTCCGACGTCTCCTTTGTTTGGGTTTGTTTATGTTGAGAACCTTTGCATATGTTGGTGTGTGTTGTGTAGTCGTGGGTGGTGTTTGAGGTGTGCTGATTGTACTGACAACCTTCTCAGTGCCAGATATACTGGCATGTAAGGGAGAGAACATACACTCTAGGTTCTTAATGTAATTACATCTCTCATAAATTGTGTCCTTGGGTGGTAGCAGTAGATGGTTGTCCATATGCATGGGGCAGTTGCTACACTGTCTCAGGATGCCCATACCAACCAGGCTAGTGGGAGAAACCATAAGAAATTGTCCATCCATATTTGTCAGAATCTGAGGGAGAAAGGTCAGGGAGACCTAAGTTGTAGGCCTAAAGCCCAAGTGCTTAATCCAAAACTAAGAGGCTTAGAATAACACTTACAATTTCAACAGGCTATAAACACGCAGTAACAAATGCAACAGAAAATATGTAATTGAACACTTTAGAGAACCTGTAGCAGCAAGTAGCAGAAGAAAAAAGATGAAGTAATAGAGTAGGAGGAGGAAACACAAATGGTGTATAAGCAGCTGAATAAAGTGTTTTTTTATTTTTTTTTTGTTTTTTTTTTTTGCATTATATTTTTGGTCTGTTCCTCATAAAAATTCTGCTTTTGACAAATCACTGGGATGAGCCAAGGATTGAAGTTATTAAATGAATGACATGCATTTCAGTTTCAGACTTGATATCCTTCAGAAAATATATTCTAATACAAATCATGTTATTCTAGCAACTTTCTGTGTGTGTGTGTGTGTGTGTGTGTGTGTGTGTGTGTGTGTGTGTGTGTGTGTGTGTGTGTGTGTGTCAGAGAGAGAGAAATGCCCTAGTTAGATCTAGCAGGTGGAATTTATTGTCAAGTGCATTTTCAAGGAATTGTGAGCTTCAATGGAAGCAAAGGTTACTGCTGCTCATGCTGAGTCTGCTTAAAATGTGCAACTGTTTTGTTTAGCAAAAGGTATCATTATTGTGGTATAGAATTTGAAAGCAGTGTTAACACAGCAGGTAGCATACTTGCATCTTGATGCAAAGGGCTGTAGGTTCCAATCCTACAGCATGTACATTTGTATTTTAAGGGGGTATAGTACTGCAGCGTCCTTAGTATGTCCTCCTTTGGATGAGACACCTAATAACTATGAACCTGTTTTTCAGCTTGCCACTCATTCCCTATTGCAATATACCAGCTTACCATTTCTTTTTATGTAACAAAGGCAATTTATTCTTCAAGGGCAACAGGCACTGAATTTGTAAATGAAACACTGAAATATAAAGTTTTTTCTAGCAACAACCTCTTCATTGGTTTCAGATCTCTTTAATGTGGAATTATTCAGATGACTTTTACTTCTGCAGAGATTCTGCATATTGATTGATATTGGTGGATTGTATGACAGAAGTTTGAGTGGCCCTTTATGGTTGAAATGTTCTGAATTGGGCAGGTTGTCATTATTGGTTCATATGATTTGTTTCATTGCTTAAAGGAAAAATGCTCAGAAATATAAATTTAAAACACACTCTTAACAAGTGGTGCTGTATTATACAAGGGATATAATTCAATTATTATGTAGTATAATTAATACAGTCAGGAAGGTGAATCAAAGAACTTTTGCATGGTTCTAAAAATGTGTGCAAGGAGCCTATGATTTGGAAACAGGCCAAAGGTAAACATACCCTGCCACTGGCCAGATGCATGTTCGTTGAATGTGGGTTTCGATGCTGTTTCAGTGAATGTGGGTTTCAAAGGCAGAGAAGTTTTAATGCTAAGTCTGTTTTCATTGTAAGACTATTGCTTTGTTTAGGTTTAGTAAATGTCTATCAGTGTTTGTGCTATAAAATTTGAAATAAAAGTTGTAAACGAAATCCAGATATCTGTAATCATTGTAGAAGTAAAGCATAAAACAGTATGCGCACTGAGATTTGAACAGTGTCTATGACAGATGGGGAGAAATAGCCAAGTAATGGGACACTGGAATGGTTGTGTGGGCGGGGGTGGGGGTGGGGCTGAGTGGGCAGGGCAGCACGGGGGTGGGGCTGGATGGGCGGGGCTTGGGTTTGCACCCCCCTGCAAAAAATCCTGTGGGCTCCCTTGCCCACAATCTCAGTTTGCCACTCAACCACAGCCCATAAGCCATAACAATGTACCCAACACTCTAGTCATAGGTGACTGTATAGTCAGGCACACTGATGTTCCACTCACCAGGCTAAATAAGGAGAAAGTCACTGTCAGCTGCCTGTCATGTGCCAGGATCCGCCACATAATACATGCACTCAGACCACACCAGAAGTACAAATATGACTCTGTCATTGTACATGTTGGTGTGAATAACCTGAGATGTACCTCCCTGGACAAAATGAAAAGAGACATGAAGGAGCTCTCCGATCTTGTAGTCCAGGCAGGTATGACCCTAGCCCTCAGTAGCATCCTGCCATCACCTAGAATGATACCACAGTATAAGGACAAAATGATTGACTTCAACAATTGGCTAAGCTTTTGGTGTCATTCTAAGGGAATCCAGTATTTGTCTGCCTTAGATGACATGATCGACAGACCACGATGCTTTGCCAGAGATGGCCTGCACCTGTCGCCCTTGGGATTCCAGATACTGGCTAAGGCTCTTGCCACCCCTATAATGCCTTTTTTACGCAAGGTTCAAATGACAAATTCACCACCGTAACAGGTACAAGCAAGCAAAATCTGAGGATAATGCTACTCAATGCTAGAAGTCTAAACCTCAAAATCCACTCACTCGAGGCACTCCGTAAAATGGAGAACATCTACATCTGTGCAGTGACAGAGACCTGGTTCAAAGCTCCAGAGAGCAGCCTGCATTACCAGGCTATAATTCATACCACACCTTTCGGTCACCTAACCCGGACTGAAGCACTAAAGGTGGAGGCTTGTCCATATTCGTGAAGGATATCTACACCTCCAGGCTAGATGCACAGCATAATGCATCCGAGATTATCCAAGTGCAACTAACTCTGGGCAAGACCGCAATCCAAATTGTAACATGCTACAGACCCCCCACCATGCCCCAGGATTCCCACTCCTCATTCCTTGATACACTGGAAAATATTAGGGTACAACCCAACACCCTAATAATGGGCTATTTCAACTACCCCACCATTAACTGGGAAAACTACTCATATACTAACTCTTTTGCTCAACGTTTCCTGGAATTCCTAAATTCCAACGCTTTGGATAAACTTATTCACACCCCACCAGGGGGCAGCAATATCCTAGACCTGGTCATTACCAACATGGGCGACTGGTGTTCCACACCAGAGGTCAATTCCTCATTGGTCAGATCTGACCACAAGCTAATCACCCTAGACATCCACATCCTGCCCCCACCCCCATTAGGGAAACCACCGTAAAAACTTCTCCAAAGCCAACTTCACACTTCTTAAGACAGAAGTGGCACTTACATGAGCGCATGGATCATGCTATCCCTAACAAAAACAAGATGCTATCCTCCATAAAAAGGAAGCCAAACTGGTAGTCCTCTGCCATAAACAAACTCTACAACAGAAGAAAGAAACTGTTGCAAGAAAGAGTTCAGTGCAAACTTTACCCCTTCTCACCCCCAGAGGGCCCATCTGTATATTGAAAGAATGCAAAGTTCCTGTAGTCATGGCTGCACAGGTAAAAAACACACTCTCCAAAGCCAAGAACACAGCATCCATGGGACCTGACAATATCCCAAGCTGCATTCTACATGAACTACAGAACAAACTGGCACGCCACCTAAGTACCATGTTCAATCATAGCCTCACCTCTGGCTTTGTACCCACTGAATGGCGCACAGCGACAGTTATCCCACTCCACAAAGGGAGAGCCACAACAGACCCTGGGAACTACCGTCCCATTAGCGTGACGAGCCTAGTCTGCAAGGCCATGGAATGTATCATCATGGAACTCATAAACAAAGACATTGGTAATCTCCAAACTCTGGGACCCACGCAGTTTTGGTTTGTAAAAGGCATATCATGTCTTCTAAACCTGATAGACTTCTTTAAAGCAATCACCAAAGCCATAGATGAGGGTAAGGTGGTTCACACAGCCTATCTAGATCTTGCCAAGGCTTTCAATACCATCCCCCACTCTGGAATTATAGATAAACTCACTAAACTAGGTATAAATCCCTATGTCACAAGATGGGTTGCCAACTGGCTCATGGACAGAACCCACACTGTGAAAGTAGCAGACTCCAAATCCAACTTCAGACCAGTGACGAATGGAGTACCACAGCCCTGGGTCCTCTCCTGTTTGGTATATACTTCTCTGAAGTACAGGCTAACACAGAAGGTCCTTGGCTAATGAAGTTTGCAGATGACTGCAAACTAGGAGCCATAATCGAAATGCTTAACAAGGTGGACATCCTACAAAAGGGCCTCACTGAGACAGATGCCCGGTGTCAAAGCCATGGCCTGAAGCTCAATGCCAAAAAGTGCATTGTCATCCCCTTTGTTAAAAAGTCTGTACCCATGAACTATCACATAGGTGGTAGTCTACTTAACACCAAAAGTGTGATAAGAGACCTTGGGACACAGGTGGACAGTAGTCTCTCTTTTGATAATCACATTGCCATAATGGTCAGGAAATCCTTCTACATAGCACGCCTCATCACAAAAGGTTTCGCATCCAGAAAAAAAGAGGTCATTGTTCCCCTCTACTCATCACTCATTAGACCCATTATAGAGTACAGCACCCCTTTTGGTATGTACCTCACAAGACATCTACAACAACTGGAGAGGCCATAGAAATACCTCACAAAGAGGATTACTGGCCTCAAACAGATACACTATGCAGACCATCTCAAAAAACTCCAACTTTACTCCATCGCATATCACCTACTCAGAGGTGATCTCTGCCTAACATACAAAGCTATGTCAAACCCAGAGATGTTGGACATGCTTCACTTAAAGAAATACCAATCCATCTGAACTACACACTATAGGGACCTAAACCTTGTCTCCACAATAAACAAACCATGCTGGAGGGATAGATTCCTGTCCCAGAGACTTCCCATACTCTGGAACAGACTACCTATCTATGTCAAACAGAGCTCCTCTTTAGCACACTTCAAGAAAAATCTTGATGATTGGATGGGAAATAGGAAATTCACCCTGGGGATCACTTCTATGGCTCTGCTTGACAGGGGCACAGGAAATTAATTTTCTTGGGTGGCGAAAGCCAGGGTACCTTTTTGGCTAGGCTTATACAGGCCCTAGCGCCAATAGCCTAGTACCTACCTATGAACCTATGAACTTTGAGAGTACTTATATCTATTTGGTGACTCTGTGGCCACTCCTGAAACTGCATTACACTGGCCAAACACTACCATTTGTATTAGTATTAATTTCACTCTGTTTAATTAGGTACCACTTGTAAGAACCTTAGAGTTGCTGGTTTTCGAGTATCTGGTGGCAGTAACTACCTTATAGTCTGGGCAGAAGGGGCATAGCTAGTAAATCTGTGCCAGCCTTTCCAAGGAGTGTGTGTGTGTGTGTGTGTGTGTGTGTGTGTGTGTGTGTGTGTGTGTGTGTGTGTGTGTGTGTGTGTGTGTGTGTGTGTGTGTGTTTGTGTGTGTGAAAATCAAATCTCAAAGAGTGCGTGTGTCAGGGGTAGGGACAGGGTGCTGGAGGCCATGGCTTGGACACTCGGCTGAGGACTCAACATTACAACTGTGCTAGTGGGGAGAGAACCCAGACCCTGGACTGAGTGTGTTCCCTGTGTGCTCTTAAGGGAAATTGTTGTTGGTGCAAAGAGCTGCATCTGGAAATACTGTGTGTATCTATTTTTGTTCCAAGTGAATGCCCCTCTCTGGTGTCAGTGGTAAGGATTTAGGCTCCTTGATTACTGGCCCAGAGAGGGGACATCACATGCCTCACAAATTCTCACAAATATTAAGAAATCTGACCTAGCAAAACTCAAAACTTGCTATAATAAAATTACAAAGTTTGCAACAGAATCAAATTTTAGATTCCATCATTGCTTGGCTTTAAAACAACTATCTTGGCTCAAACTGTGAGGATATTAGATATTGTTATCTGTGGTAGCATGACTGGTTGAAGTTGTGTAAGTACTTGTAAATAATTGTAAATTACCCTGTGTCATATATGCCAGCATGACTAGCTATAATGTTAATAAGTTTACATTTTTTGATCATTACTATGATTTATGTAAGATGTTTGAATCAAACAGTGTTCTTGTGGCTGACCAAATGTACATGTTTTTTTTTTTTTAAGAATTCTGAATGTGTTGTCAACTGACCTAGATGTGATGTCATTGTGTGCCAGAGCTGAAAGGAACATATTCTTTAGAGCAGTTGTTTTGTTTACATTTTAAAGTCTGATATGAGACAGTAGAATTCTCATAACAGTTTTCTGTGACTTTTAAATATCTCTGCTATAAAAGCAGGTCCTGAGTAAGTTAAAGTTCAGTAGTTGTAGTTGCTCAGTTGTTGTTCAGTAGTCAATTGTTGTTTTCCAGATCAGTAGTTATCAGAGCTGTTCAACAATAATAGTAGGAGTTGTTATTGCAGTCGCAGAGGACCAGACAACATAAAGAGTGGGCACAAATTCTTATCTTGCCTTGCAGAATTAAGAGTATCATCATTGAGTTAATTAGATTAGATAGGGACAATTTGCATCTTTAGATAGTTTAGGAACTATAGTTAGATAGTTAAGAGTTTTTCTGCAGTCAGTGTGAAATCTATCCTACAGTGTTATTTTCATAATTCCTGTGTATGAAATTCTGTGGTTTATTAGAATCAGCTGGTTATTTAGAAAGTACTTTTAGTAACCTGAGAGTGTCTGTGCTTATTGTGGTAACAACAGAGCCACTCCAAAAAGCCTTACTGCTTGGAATACATGCAACCATTTATATAAATATTTCATCATCATCTTCTTTATCGGCTGTTCCCGTTAAGGGTCGCTACAGCAGATCACCTGTTTCCATTTCTTCCTGCCCTCTGAATCTTGCTCTGTCACACCAACCACCTGCATGTCCTCTCTCACCACATCCATAAACCTTATCTTAGGCCTTCCTCTTTTCCTGTTACCTGGTAGCTTCATCCTTAGCATCTTTTTCTCAATATACTCAGCATCCCTCCTCAGCACATGTCCAAACCAACGTAATTGTGCCTCTCTGGCTTTGTCTCCAAACCTTCCAACCTGGGCTGTCCCTCTAATATACTTATTCCTAATCCTGTCCACCCTCATCACACCCAGTGCAAATCTTAACATCTTTAATTCTGCCACATCCAGCTCAAACTCCTGCCTTTTTGTCAATGCCACTGTCTCCAACCCATATAACATAGCTGGTCTCACTACCCTCTTGTAGACCTTCCCTTTCACTCTTACAGGTACTCATCTGTCACAAATCACTCCTGACACTCTTCTCCACCCACTCCATCCTGCCTGTACTCTCTTCTTTACCTCTCTTCCACACTCACCGTTACTCTGAACTATTGGCCCCAAGTATTTAAACCCATCCACCTTTGCCACCTCTACTCCTTGCATCCTCACCATTCCTCTATCCTCCCTCTCATTCACACACATATATTCTGTCTTAGTCCTGCTGACCTTCATTCCTCTTCTCTCTAGGGCATATCTCCATCTCTCCAGGGTCTCCTCCACCTGTTCCCTACTCTCACTACAGATCACAATGTTATCTGCAAACATCATAGTCCACTGGGACTCCTGTCTGATCTCGTCTGTCAACCTGTCCATCACCATTGCAAATAAGAAAGGGCTCAGAGCTGATCCTTGATGTAACCCCACCTCCACCTTAAATGCATCTGTCACTCCCACCACAGACCTCACCACTGTCACACTACCCTCGTACATATCCTGTACCACTCTTACATACTTTTCTGACACTCCTGACTTCCTCATACAATACCACAACTCCTCTCTAGGCACCCTGTCATATGCTTTCTCTAAGTCTACAAAAACACAATGCAACTCCTTCTGACATTCTCTGTACTTCTCCATCAACACTCTCAGAGCAAACATTGCATCTGTAGTGCTCTTTCCCAGCATGAAACCATACTGCTGATCATTAATCATGATGTCCCTTCTTAACCTAGCTTCCACTACTCTTTCCCATAACTTCATGCTGTGGCTGATCAATTTAATCCCTCTGTAGTTACTACAGCTCTGCACATCACCCTTATTCTTAAAATCGATACCAAAACACTTTTTCTCCATTCCTCAGGCATCCTCTCACTTTCCAAGATTTCATTAAACAATCTGGTTAAAAACTCCACTGCCATTTCATCTAAACACCTCCATGTTTCCACAGGTATGTCATCTGGGCCAACAGCCTTTCTATTCTTCATCCTCTTCATAGCTGTCCTTACTTCCTCCTTGCTAATCCATTGTACTTCATGATTCACTATCCCTACATGATCCAACCTTCTCTCCCTCTCATTCTCTTCATTCATCAACCCCTCAAAGTAGTCTTTCCATCTCCTCAACACACTCTCCTCGCTTGTGAGTATGTTTCCCTCATTATCCTTTATCACCTTTACCTGCTGCACATCTTTCCTAGCTCGGTCCCTCTGTCAATCGGTACAGGTCCTTTTCTCCCTCCTTAGTGTCCAACCTTTCATACAACTCTTCATATGCCTTATCCTTAGCCTTCGCCACCTCTCTCTTTGCCATGCACCTCATCTCCTTATACTCCTGTCTACTTTCTTCATCTCTCTGACAATCCCACTTCTTCTTTGCCAACCTCTTTCTCTGTATACTCTCCTGTACTTCCTCATTCCACCACCATGTCTCCTTGTCGTCCTTCCTCTGTCCAGATGTGATACCAAGCACCTTTCTAGCCATCTCCCTTACTAGATCTGCTATAGTTACCCAGCTATTTGATAACTCTTCACTGCCACCCAGTGCCTGCCTTAACTCATCCCTGAACTCCACCTCACAATTACCCTTTTTCAGTTTCCACCATTTGATCCTTGGTGCTGCCCTCACACTCCTCCTCCTCCTCTTCTTGATCACCAACGTCATCCTACAAACCACCATCCTATGCTGCCTAACAACACTTTCTCCGGTCACGACTTTACAGTCTCCAATCTCTTTTAAACTGGCCTTCCTACATAAGGTATAATCCACCTGTGTGCATCTTCCTCCACTGTTGTATGTCACCCTATGCTCCTCCCTCTTTTTAAAATACATATTCACCACAGCCATGTCCATCCTTTTTGCAAAATCCACTACCATCTGACCTTCTGCATTCCTTTGTTTAACACCATACCTACCCATCACTTCCTCATCCCCTCTGTTCCTTTCACCAACATGCCCATTGAAATCTGCTCCAATCACCACTCTCTCACCCTTGGGTACAGTCATCACCACGTCATCCAATTCACTCCAAAATTTGTCTTTCTTATCCATTGCACACCCAACTTGTGGAGCATATGCACTAACAACATTCATCATTACACCATCAGTTTATTTTCCCCAATATACTTGAACACCCTCTCTTGAAGGATATTATGGTAATTGACTGGTGGCACCCATTACCTTGTAATTTGGGTAAAGACAACATAGCAGGAAAACCTGTGCCAGTCTTTCCCAAGAGTGTTTAGATGTGTGAATATCAAATATTTCAGAGTAAGTGTGTCAAATACCTATAACTGTGACACAGTGTTCTTTAGTGGTTAGTGTGAAGACTCATTTGGGGACCTGGAGTGAGGCATATAGTCCAGTCCCAGGTTTGGAGCCTGTTCCTGGTGTACTCTTAGGGGAAATTGTGCATTTCTATCCCTGTTTTCAGTGATGCTCCCTTACCAAAGACAGTGGTGAGGACTGAGGCTCCATAGCTACTAACCCAGGTTTAAGTGGGGATTGTCATAGAAACTATCAAATCTAGTTGTTTATAATCAACTCACCATTGCCTATCTAATATGAAATCCACCAGAAAAAACACCAGTACTTTAAAATCTACTAATACACTATTCGAATAACAACGTATTGCATTCCTCTAAGAAATCCTCCTTAAATACGTATATCGAAACCTAAAAATGCAGCTGAAGTATCCCTTTCCTCAAACTGCACAGCCAAAACTTGGAATTTCCTGCCATTAAATATCAGAACAACTACTAACACTTCCAACTTTAAAAAACTTCTCAAATCACACCTATCTGAATCCTGGACCTGCTCTTGCACAAACCCTGGTTGGAAATAGATGTCTTAAGGCAGTAAAAAGAACAGAACCTGTTATGTTTGTATTTCAATAGTGTACCCTACTAAGCATATGCATACTTAACTTGCTTGTTTTTTTTTCCTTCAAAGTACTGTTATTCTTTGTATTCCTACCAAGACTGCAAGATTATGTTAGAGAGATGTTTAACATGTACTTTTCATTTTGTGTTTGTACCTGAGAGCAAATCATTTTTTTTTATCTGTACGTTGTATCTGTATCGTACTGTTATCTATAAATGTGGAGCCTTTCTCCTAGGGCCTCCACTGAAAAAGGACATTTTGTCCAGTCAGACTTTCCCAATAAACAAATGTAAAATAAATTAAAAAATAAATAAATAAATTTGATCATAATGTCTCCATTGTAGTTCAGAAAGCCTTTTATCTGGCTCATCTAATTTCCAAAGGCCTCATCACTAGATCTAAAGAAGTTTCAATTCCCCTTTAATCATATCTTATCAGACCCATTACTGAGCATTGTGCACCTTTTGGTATGCATTTATCTAAACATATCACACAGCTGATAGACCTCAGGGATTCATAACTAAAAAGATCAGTGGCCTCATAAATCTTAGTTATCCGGAGAGCTTGGCAGCCCTTTTCCTGTGCTCAGACTCTTACAGACTCCTCGAGGAGATCTATATCTAGTCTTTCATGCTATTGAAGATGCAACTCTATTTGATCTCCTATTCCTTAGCATAACAAATGTTATAAAGTAAAGGAACTAAACCTTCACCTATAGGTAAATAAGATGCTTTGAGTGATAGGTTCAATTCCTGATGTATACCTCACCTCTGGAACAAATATGCACCACATGTCAAGCAAAGTAGTACCCTTGCCCCTTCCAAGCTAAAGTTAGGTAACTGGATGGGCAGTCTCAAATTCTCTCACAGTCTATCTTGTCTTGCCCTCCTTGAGGCTAGATGAAAATTTAGAATAGTGTTTTTTGGCTAGGCTTGAAATGGTTTACAGACAGATGTTCTAGTACTTACCTATGATCCTTTGTCATACTATACCCCATACTGTCTTCATAAAACATGGCTACACTGTGACCTGTTTCAGGATTTGATATGACAGCAGACAAGTGGTTGTGAATACAGCATTCAAGTGTGCAAATTGCAAGAAGTGGCAATGCAGTGCTAATCAAAATATAGTGGAACTACAACATCATTGGTTTATTTAGAACAATGCTCCAGGGGTCTTTACAAATAATGAAATAATACCAAATTACTTCTAAATGTTGTGAACTTAGTGGACAAGCACATTACCATAAACAACATTCCTTAATTCCCATACAGTGATACAGCTAAGTTCCTACCAATGGGAGGTCTCACAGGACCAATTTTCTCATTGCCATATTTTAAAATAACTCCAGCTCTGCAGGCATTACAAAACAGCTAGTAATATTTATAAGGCACTCCCTATTACAGCTGTCAAGATGGGAAGATGAAAGATGTTTCTTTACAGAGAATGCAGGGACAATTGTGCTGCAATTGTAAGCACCATTATCTATAGATGCAGCAGTCAAAGCACTACTGGGATATTGTTATGACTGCTACAAGCACTGGATACAGGCATCCTTCTGGTAAGACATTGAAAAGGCACTACCTACATTGTCATGCAGTAGAGAAATGGCTTGAGAAGATAGGACTTCAAAATAGATGCTAGATCCCCTATCTTAGGAGATGGGTGAGAAAGTCACCTTTGCTTGTTTTCCCCATCAGGATTCAAGGGATCTGCAGCTGATAATGGCTCCGTGTTGAAATGTCAGCACTTGAAATGCTGAGTGCTGATGTGCCAAAAAAAATGCTGAATACACAGGAGAACAGAGAATCTTGAAGACTGCTCTTCTCCATACAACTTTTTGAAGGGGAGTTAGCCTCCCTGACCCCCCACCCATGAGAGGGCAAGCTCCGAACATATATATATATATATATAACAAACTCTGTGATCATCATAGCTTGAAGAAAGGGGAATATTCCAAGACATGGCATCAGGACTTAGTATATGTAAGTCAGATCTTTCAGCCATTCAGTCTCTGTATTTAGGGACTCAATCTAGTGGGTCCTGACATTTCAAACGGTTACTGCTTATAATAGCTAGCTATGCTGCTATCTATCAGTCTTCCACACAACCATATTGTCCACTGGCCAGATCACACACACACACACACACACACACACACACACACACACACACACACACACACACACACATACACATTATAGTGGGCACACAGAGCCTGCAGGCTACTGATAATGGACCCTACTAGAAAAAAATAATATCATCTACTGATATCAGCAAAAATAGTGTGTCAAATAACACATTGAGACTGAAGAACTATACAACATGGCACTGCGGTAGACATATATTGTTTGAAGTATCTAAAAAAGATGCAGCATTTGTGCATCTAAACCAACCATAAAAGCTGAAGTGATATAAATGTAAAGCACACATTAGGATATGTAGAAGCACGGCTAGTAATTTGTTATGTATGTCAGTACCTGCAAATTCTTCCATATCATTATAAATGAATGCCATTAACAATCTATTACATGTGCTCAGAGCAAATTTATGTGTCATTGTTTTGTTTTGTATATGTGGATGTGAATGTCTAGGAGTGTTTGCATGTGTGTGTAAGACAAAGCCAAAACTAATGGGTGGACAAAGCCCACAGAATAGGGACAAATTTCAAATATTGCTCTAATATAATTAGAGAGTTGCTAAATAAAAGTCTTGTGACCTGATCGCGATCTTGTGTCTTGGAATGCTTGCAGAGCTGGAATTATTTTCTGTAGGATATGAAGCTGAAAACTCAAATGCCTGTTATTATATAATGAATTCAGTCATCACTGATTTGTCACAAAAATCCAGAAACCTGAAAATTTTATGAGGAACTGACTTAAAACATGAGAAAAAAATCTGGACATTCTGCAAAAATCTGAATAGTTGAGAAGCATGGAATGTGTGATTTTGTGTGTGTGTGTGTGTGTGTGTGTGTGTGTGTGTGTGTGTGTGTGTGTGTGTGTGTGTGTGTGTGTGTGTGTGTGTGTGTGTGTGTGTGTGTGTGTGTGTGTGTGTGTGTTTCCGTGTATATGTTCTAGTAGATCATTTAGATTATCAAACATTAATGTATTATGTCATGCAAATAACACTGAAAATGACATTTGGTATTGATTTTCTTCATATGGTAAAGTTGTAAGTTTTTTGCACACATGGTTCTTCAAAGGCTAAAATAAATAAACTTCATACAGTATGACTGCTAGCAACAGCTAGCTAGTAAAGCACAAAACATTATATTTTTGTAATTCTCATCTCCCAATACACACAAACAATTAAACAGTGTCACATATAAGCATGTGGTATTCTTTCTGCACTTACTTTTTAACAAAGAAAATGTGTGAAAAATACAACTGACTGGAAGTCATAAATGCAGTGTCATCTCTCTCTCTCTTTCTCTCATTACATTAATACACAAAAAATTAATAATAGACTGCCCAGAATCATTTGCAAAAATTGTGACTTTCTGAATAGCAGACGCCATTCACATTCTTTTCTTTTTCAGTATCTTTATGTGAAATTCGGGCATTTAAATAGGTCACAGGATTTCTCCTGCTGGCTTTATAAAGAAGCAGGAGGGGGTGCTGCCAAAGCAATATGCAGACACAATGCATGTGTACCGTTTCTAAATTCCTTTTCTGCAAAACACTTTCCCTTTGACTGTGTCTGGAATTCAAAATTAGATGGGGACTGAATTCTGCACTTCTAATTTTTTTTATTTCCTTATTATAATACATCAGTGAGGAAATCAATGCAAGCCTAGAAGACTTGCATAAAATACATGAAAGTACAATTCTGTTCTACTGTGCTCCATTAACATTTGTTAATATATCAGTCCTGATGATGACAAAAATGTGCAAATCCTACTTCTGCGGCAAGACTGCAGAATCAGAAACTCCAGTCAATTGCATACTGAAAAACTAGAGATGCTTTACACACACACACACACACACACACACACACACACACACACACACGTGTATATGTATATGTGTATATATATATATATATATATATATATATATATATATATATATATATATATATATATATATATATATATATATGGGTCTAGGACTAATGATCGCCTACACATTTCAGCGAAACTGAAACGGGCGAGCACACTTTCACAAAACTGAGCTAAAAATGAAAAAAACATGAGAAAATGCCTATTGCTGAAATCACAGCACAGTGGGGATAAGGGAATATTCCCTTTTCCCCACTGTAGTGTGATCTTGGAGTGAGAATATAAAAGTAGGGGGGTGTGGGAGCAAAGCACCACACATGGGTGGTGCAGAGGGGCTTGCCCCCATGCATGAACATGATCACTGTTATTTTTTTTTTTAATCTCGTCTTTTTTTTTTTTTTTTTAGCAGACTTTTGCGAAAGTGTGCTCGACCGTTTCAGTTTCATTGAAACGTGTCATGGGTAATTAGTCCTAGATCCATATATATTTATCTATATATATATATATATATATATATATATATATATATATATATATATATATGGGTCTACCGCAACCCATGAACTTCTTTTCGCAAAAGTGCATTTTTATGAAAATGCACTTTCGCGAAAAGGCAACTAAGAGAACAGCAGCGGGGACTGTTGCTTAGATCGTGGCATAGCAGGGATAAGGGAATATTCCCTTTTCCCCACTGTAGTGCAATCTCAAACTGAGACTATAAAAGTAGCAGGGGTGTGGGGGGTGCAGAGGTGCTTGCCCCCCTGCATAAACATGGTTCGTGTTGTGTTTTTTTGGGTGGGGTTCGGTTTATTTGTATTTTGCGAAAGTGCATTTTTGTGAAAATGCAATTTCACGAAAAAGAGTTTGTCTGTTTACATTTCACTGAAACGTAATTTCAATGAGTCAAGGTCAACCCATATATATATATATATATATATATATATATATATATATATATATATATATATATATGTATGACGGCTGACTGAAACTTCAACACATCCCAACAGCGACAACTAAACACAACTTGTTGATCAGCCGCCGATGGAAGAAAGTAGAAGAAAAGGAGAAATCTTACACATGTTTATATGAAAATGAATAGACACATTTATATAGAGAGAGAAAAGTAATGTTTGTGTGATTGAAAGTCAGATGGTTGTTATTCATTTAATTCTGCACTACATCAAACTTATTTGGTTGATGTATGTAGAGTCAAATGAAAATGTATCATCTATATGTGCCTGTGTGTGTGTGTGTGTGTGTGTGTGTGTGTGTGTGTGTGTGTGTGTGTGTGTGTGTGTGTGTGTGAGTGAATATGTATGTATGTATGTATGTATGTATGTATGAATGTGGGCATGTGTTTGAACGGGTTTGTCTGAATGTATACACTTGTGTGGGTGGAACTTGTGTGGCTGCTGAGTTGCAGGCTGTTTGCTAATAGCGGGGCATGGAGTTTTTCCTTATTCTCTACTGTTCTGCGATGTGGCATTAGTATATTTAATTAGAATGTGTTTGGGGGTTGTGATTGCCCCTCTGCAAAACCACTGCTTTTTTTGTTTTTGATGTGTGCTAGTCTCAGTTTAATGGGTTTCATATACTGAAACATTTAATTAGTGATAGTTAACATTTCAGTATATAGACATATACAATGACACACATGCATAAATTGAGTCGAAGACTTGATTGCAATACAGTGCAATCGGTAAACAGATAGAAATAGGGAGGCTCCAACATACAAACACACATCACTGAGCAAACTGCCAAATGAGCAACTACAAAAAGAGCAATCTTTTTACATTACTTTTAAAAAGATTGGAAAAAAGGGAAAAAAAAACAAAATTGCAGGGGGAGCAAGCCTCCTACCCCTCATACATAATACATACTAATTTCAAGATTGCACAACAGCAGGGTAAGGGCAAATTACTAGACCATGCTATACTGTGATCTTGCACATAAAGCAGACGAAAGGATGAAAAACAAGCCTGTAAAGGCATTTGCTTTTATTAACATTCATTCTTACAGACTGTAACCATGTATGAATGTATACATATGTATATATATTTATATACCTACATATATGTATATGTATATGTATATATATATATATATATATATATATATATATATATATATATTTATACCTCTCTCTCTCTACATATATATATATATATATATATATATATATATATATATATATATATATATATAAATATATATGGGTTCACTTTATAATCTCGAAATACTGAAATCCCGAATTTCAGTATTTCAAAGCCATAAAGTTGAACGTCCCAAATCCTGAAACTACAAAATCACGAAACACAAAATCATGAACAGAAACACACCATACACCACGCATCACATACATCATCCAACCCACACCACAACAAACAAAACACACACAAACACAAAAACACAAACAAACAAACCTACACTACATATAAGCAGGGGGGGGGCATGCACCCATGCACCCCCCCATGTGGGGGGCTGTGCCCCCCACACGCCCCATTTATCTATACTAACTCCAAGATTGCACAAACAAATGCAGAAAGGAAACTCACACCTACACATTCTATAGTCCCTCACATACACAGACATCACACATATACAAACACCAACACATCCAACACTTACACACCCATCTTTCACCTGCCTACCCTAACCCACACATACAACTGACAAACACAATCACACATACTCAATCTTCCACACAAAACCCTTACAAAACACTCACGTACCTTAAATTACACCTATATCCACACACAACACCAGACACCATCCACTCACAACACCGCACGTAACATAGTGTAAAGCTATAACTGTGAATTCGAGATATTCGGATTCACAATTATGTACTTTCATGATTTTAAAGGTTCGACTTTGTAATTTTGGGATACGAAATTCGGGATTTCAGTATTTCGAAATTATAAAGTGAACCTATATATATATATATATATATATATATATATATATATGTATATATATATATTTACACACATCACACACACACACACACACACACACACACACATATTATTTTAAATATATATATATATATATATATATATATATATATATATATATATATATTTATAGCCGCATCTTTAAAGTCGCTATCTGGTAAATAGCTTATGGCATAGCTTTGTCCAACTTTTTTTTTCTTTTTACTGATGATCTTTAGTCTGCTGGCATGTCTGTGCAGACAGCTATAACATTTCCTAATTCTTTTATAGGGGTCTATATTATGTGATCGAAGAGTCTAGTCTTCGAACACATAATAATCAACACATATACAGTGAACAAACAGCGAACAGCCACATCCGCGTTTTCTTTCCTTGGGAAAAAAAATTAAGTTGGCCATTACCAGGAATTGCCCTTTTCTTCAATGTAGTCTGATCTTGAAGTTGGTATATTTAGTTAGGAGGGTATGGGGGGCACAGATCACATAATATAGACCCCTTTTATAGTCCATCATACCCCTGCTTTCACCTGAAATCTCATTATTCTTAGTGCAGGGTAATATAGTTCATTATACAATGACCCTCCATTAATATTCAAAAACGTGCACGCTGATTGGTCAGCATGCACGTTGTAAATCAGAGTTATAGTAATGGAAAAAGGTCCAGTCGTCTGGACTTTTTCCATTACTATAACTCTTTTTTTACAGCAACGGAGAACCCAAGATCTCTGTCGCTTCACACTGTTTCGCTATGTTAAACGAGTTTAACATAACGAGACAGCTTTAAAAAAAGCAACGGAGATTCTCCATTGCTTTTTCTAAAGCTATCTCACTATGTTAAACCCATTTAACATAGCAAAGCAGTTTGTAAAAAACAACGGAGATCTTGCTTTCTCCGTTGCTTTTGCCCACAGCTCTGATGTACTGTATAGGCATACGCATGCGCAGTACATCAGAACTGCCGCAGAATACCAGACAGCTGCGAAAGGCCAGCAAGGAGGCATTATACAATGCCATTATTTAAGAAAAGTAATTTTTTTTTTCTTAAATAATGTCATTGTATAATAGCAATAACCCACTTCTGGGTGTGGGTAATGCTGGATTTACCCATGGTTGGCTTTGTTTGGCCACTCGGGCTTCACCCTCGTGACCAAACCACACCAAACGTGGGTAAATCTAGCATTACCCACACCCAGAAGTGGGTTATTGCTATATTATTGAACTCATTTGCTCATCTGGTTATCCGCTAACATCATAGGAATGACAAATCTATTAGCGTAGCAAAACTTCCAGGCACCACCACAGCAAAAACGATACTTTGTATCAAAATATAACAGCATTAATACGGCAAAAACAGTTATTAAAAGTCACCTCCACTTGTAGAATGCAGTAAAATATATATCCAGATATCGCTCGACTGAAACAATGGAAGAACAGGATGCAGTCACAGTAAATGCAGCAGTTATACATCCAAATGAAATAACGAAAATGTTCAAATTATCCACATTGATACCATATCTTTAAAACACTTTATTTGTAGTACGAAATAGAACAGAAGCTCCTTGTAAGCGCTTTCGGGTTACAGCGAACCCTTCATCAGACAAACAGTTTTAATTTCAAATAATAACTTTTAATAACGGTGTTTGCTGTATTAGTGCTGTTATATCTTGACAATAAGTATCGTAATTGCTGTGGTGGTGCTTGGAAGTTTTTGCTACGCTAATTACTTTGTTTTTCTGCTGAGCACTTTTAATCTGCTGCTGCTTCTTGTTTATCTATGAATGACAAATCTACACCAATGCCATCAGTGTAAGGGGCCTCCATAATATCATCATATTGATTTTTCTCACTTCAGATGTTGCTGAATGAAACTCTACAAAAATTATGTCTGAGTTAACATTTACTTAAGGAATGTTCTTATTATAATTCAGAAAAGCTGGACAACTTTAAAGTTAGTTGATGTGTCCCCTTTTCTAACGCTGCAGAACCTTAGATGCAGAATAAATTAGTTTGTTATCAGTGTCTGTTGTTGGGGGTAGGATTAGCGTAAAACTACTACTGAGGGATTAAGCCTTATTTTATGATATCTACTTTCATTCTGCTTTCTAAGCCACAACAAAAACAAATGTTTGGGAAGAAACTTAATTTTAAGATTACATCAACATAGGCATAATAACAGCCTTTAGTCATTTTCATAACATATGATACGGCTCTTCATTCAGTTACCAAATGCATTGCAAATTAATGTTTTCTTATTAAATATTACTTTTGTAAATAAAACAGGATTATGAATTAGAATTCTACTGGTATCAGAAGTCTGGGGAGCTTTAGAAAGAATCCATCCTGTCTGTGAAGAAGCACAAATGTAAATGTGTTTTAAGTGGTGGGTAGTAAGCAGTTATTAAGCATGCCCACAGAACCTGCTTTGCATTAATGAATGACTCTCTGTATGCACACATCAGAATAATATTACTTGGATGACATAATTGATGTTAGATTATTTGATCAGTTGTTTCATTTGGTTTCTGAAAATGGATAATTCATGCTTAGCAGTCAAATAAGCAATTCATAGTTAAGAACATTAATTATTTCTCTGCCCATATTCCCAGAGTCTCCATTGCAGTTCAGTATTCAGACTGATTAAGGCATGCAAAAACAATCCATTTTCATAAACACTTTCATTAAATTATAAACAAAGCTAATGTGCCGCATTCTGCTTTGGACAAAAACAGGGATACTCATTAACATGCAGCTTAAGCCAATTGTTATTACAGTCTATTGCAGTCAATACTAAAACTATGACACGTGTTGTGTAAAACTGTAATTATGGAGTATGCGGTGTCTCTACTCCAGAAACAGAAATAAGTTTTTGTCAGTGGGAAGTATCTTGCTAAAGAAAATGCACATGAAAAACCAATTTATTTTTTCATTATTTGATAGAAATAAGATGGGTGAGTTTAACACATTACTGCTAATATAATTGTGCATGTGAACATTTTGGGTTATATAAACATTTTTTTTACATCTAAAATGGAATAACAGCTGAATGTATGCCATAATATGTTGTAACAGTACTATAGTAGCTGGCATTGTTTAAAACAGTAGATTGTATATACTGCAGTTTATTTTGCCTGCATTGTAGCATCAGAAAAAACATATGACATACTAGCAGGGAAACTGGTTTGCTAAAGAAACGGCACCTGTTAGCACTGTTATGTTGATTGGAACATTTATCCCCTGGGATGTGTTCATTTTTTCTCTGTGCAAGCTGACTATGGAGCACACCCTAGTATGTCTTGAACACATTCATTCCTTGTAATGAAAATCCAAATACAGGAGCAAGAACCGACCAGAGAGGCCATCGGCCAGGCAGCCAAGGACATGGTTTGTGGCACCAGTGGCACTGGCATCCCAGTAATGATGAAGTTTACATTTGGGCACTGACTTGCCCCTAACAATTGAAATAAGAAACCACAAAATTGTGGGGCATTCTACACTTTTGCCTCACTTGTACATGCTTAAGCTACAAGGGGTACTACCACCAACATGGAATTGCCAAGCCCACTTGCTGTGCCATATTAACCTCCTTTTTCATTCCTGATGGCAGTAGGCCATCTGAAACCACTACTTACCCTCTCCACCCCCCCTCCCCCCCAAAAAAATAAGCTGGCAGCAGCAATGGTTCGAACTCCTTTCTCACTCTATGTAGCCAGTGCCAGACCCCTAACTGAGCTTGGGTCACTTAGGTTTGTTTGTCCCCCTGTGCCATAGAACTGGGCTTACTCAGACTGTTTTCTGTGCAGTCTAAATGTCCCTCCTGTGTCAGATGGGTTTCAATGGGTGCTCTGCTTTCCTCCCATGACTCCAAGATATGATATAAGGTGAAATGGCAATTAACTTAATTGTTAATAAGTATGTGTGTGTGTGTGTGTGTGTGTGTGTGTGTGTGTGTGTGTGTGTGTGTGTGTGTGTGTGTGTGTGTGTGTGTGTGTGTGTGGATTGAAATGCCATCCCCTGTAGGACTGGCTGTCTCCTTATGCTGATGGCTTGTCAGTTTCCTCTTGAAATGTGAAAAAGATAAAGTAGGTATTAAAGAATCAGTTAATGACTATGTTATGTAATTATATTTTTTGTGGCTGTATACCCTGGGCTTTGCTCTAAATGGTCTGCTGAAATCAGTGCATTTCCCTGGTCAATGAATGAATGAATGAATGAATAAGTGCATGCATACATATATAAACAATAAAAAATGAATGTGATCACTGTCAAGGACATGGCTGGAATGACTATGCATTTCATGTCTGTTTTTTATTTTAAATAATAATTTAGACCAGCTTTGCCTAAAAAAACAGTTGGCCATTTACTGTCTCATGGCACTAGCAGTATGAATTACAACAGGAATAGACTCTGGTGCTGCAGGAAAATTGTGACCCATGTGCTCAACAGTGGCAATGAATGAATAAAGTTGAGTCATACCTTCCTTGTAATGGCAGGAACATTATTACACAAAACTTATCAGACAAGTGTTTCTGTACTTGACTCCTGAATTTGACTTCACATCTTCTATAAGGAGTCATTACTTCCTGGCATTAAAGCAGCATTCCACATATCAATAGCACCCCAGACTACTGTCAGCTAACATGTTGTAATGTTTTTAATCCAAATAACATCCTTTATGAGCATTCTTCCATGTTGTGCTACTCCAAATAATGGGCACATTAATACTAGGAAAGGCTTCCCATATATGAGTAGTGCCAAAACAGTGCTATCTATGATGCATATGTTGTGTGACATTTAGTTTTCTTTACTTTACAGCCTGGGTCATTCAAAGCAGAATCTCTTTTGGCAATCAACAAAATTATTTATGTATTTAAAATAAGGTTGTTCTTCAAATTAGGTCATAGCAAAGCTCACACTCAATTGATTATCTGCAAGTACATTTCTTTCACGTTTAAGTTGTTGTCTAAATATTTACAGACTGCATCCATTTTATTTATTATTTACTATGCATACATGTGGATCATCCAAAACTCTTTCAAACCACAACAGAGGCAAAACCAGTGAGGGGGAGAGCTTAAAGCTGAACCTCCATGTTGGTTTCATAGTGGGACACTCTATAGCCCCCTTCAAGCATCCAAACATCACCCTACTCTCATTTTTTACTGTTTGACAAGCTGAATTTGATTCCCAGATCTTGAAAGCCACAAACTTTTATAAAAATCCCAGACATCAGTAAACATTTTAAATATCAGTTCTGGGCATATCTAATGTCAGCGTATTGTTTTTAACTATTTAATTATGTGTTTTTAATTTAGTTTCTTTATGATGGAGGAAGATAATATCTTGCCACTCAATGCAAATAATGTAGAAAAACAACATTTTGTTTAAGATTTGTCCCTCTCACACATTTAGCATGCACACCTATAAACAATTTGATGTATCACTAATTCATCTGTAGTATGTGTTTGGGATGTGGAAGGAAACTGAAGCACCTTCAATAGTCCATACTGGAATGGGTCACCTTCATGTCTTTAGAATGCCTTTCTTTGTCAGCACAATGCTTCATATTTTCATTCTGTAAGAAAATACTTGCTCTTATAGATAGATAGATAGATAGATAGATAGATAGATAGATAGACAGACAGACAGACAGACAGACAGACAGATAGATAGATAGATAGATAGATAGATAGATAGACAGACAGATAGACAGACAGACAGACAGATAGATAGATAGATAGATAGATAGATAGATAGATAGATAGATAGATAGATAGATAGATAGATAGATAGATACAGGTATATACATATCAGTCATTTCCTTAGTCTATACTATGCCAGGTGTCATGTCCCCTATGTTTCCTATCACAGTAAAGAGCAAGCTTCTATAATGTCTCAGCATGGCAAAATTATTGCTTCAAAGATGCACCTTCTGCTACAACTAGTCAAACTAATTTGGCAATGTTCTCTAGAAGGTCATTTGCTTATGGAAATTCAAGCTGACTTCCTGTGTAGTACGCCTTGATTATGGCTGTACTGTTTAAAATTCTGACCATTAAAATGAACACTGCATATCAATATCTTATAAATTCAGGTATGCCAAAGACTGAATGTGCTTTGTCCAAACAAAAACACAATGACAAGAATCAATATCGTTAACACAGACATTATTAGTGGGGTCCAGCTATAGTCGTTGTTAATGTTAGATGACCTTTGTTATTTTCTGAACTATAAAATTTATTACCGGAGATGGTTTCAGAGTAATGCATTTATCTGTTCAGAGTATATGCTTTGCTATAGCAGGTGTTACTGTGACTATACATAGACACATTTTGATCACAGTCTATTTGGTTTGTTGTTCTGAAAGAGATGTATTTGACAACGCACCATGGACTTGGCCTTGACAATATCTAAATGTGCTTCAGTTTCTCTAACAGCTTTTGGATTTACCAACATTTTCCATTTTGATAAACATCATACCTCTCAACTGTATAGATTTTTGCAGAATGTCCAGATTTTTTCTTCAAATATTTGGTCTGTTCCTCATAAAATCTGTGTTGTTTTGACAAATCACGGTGGATTGAAGTCACTAAATAATGATCAAATAATGACGTATATTTGAGATTCAGACTTTATATACTTCAGAAAATGCATATTAATACAAATCATGTTATACTAGCAGGTTTCTAAGTTTATAAGAGCAATATTCAAAATCTGTCCCTATTTTTGGGCCTTTGCCCCCCCCCAATTATTTTAGGCTTTGTCCATGTTTCTTGCATTAACAAGTTGAAAGGTATGATAAACTCTTACCACAGCCAGAAATGATGCTGTCTCTGAATTTTAAATACTTCTTTCTCATCTGTACTTATAGATCATGCAGTGTTATCCTATGCCATGTATTACTCATAAAACAGTCTTAATTTAAGATATATGGAGCCTTCATCAGTTTCACATACAATTTCCATTAGGTTAAAGCACAGTCATCACATACCCTGATATCAATATAATTTTTATAAATTCACTGGCCTCCTTTGAGTAATTCTTTATTAATTCATGTTCTGAACTGTAAGAATGGAGACATAATAATTCTTAGCTTATTATATGTTTGATTATAGCATGCAATGTAGATACGTGTTGTGAAAAAGTATGGTTTTAGGTAATGTGGATGCAGGGATGTCAGACTGCTTTCACGTGACCTGAGGACATGCAGCTGTCTGAAAAAATGAATTTATTAAACTCAGTTTTTTAAATACATTATCTTTTGTTTAGAATGTGACCACATTCTTTTAAACTGTTGACTACTTGTCTCAGTGGTATATTCTCCTGTCTCTGACTTTCCCTATATTTGATGAGTTCACCGGTGGAATTGTTAATATTTTTACATGTTATTGGAATATATGTAGAAAAATCTCTGCATGGGACTTAACACAAGATATAGACCATTTCTATTTCACCAGTTCTACATGGATGGAGACCATGGTCTCACCTTTGCTATTAGTGTTGCTGTCAATTTAGTGGCAATCTCATTACTCCACAAAAAAAAAAAAAAAAAAAAAACACTTGTTGATGCCCAGTAAATCCATTATTTATTTACTGCTTTCTTTTTGCCAGAACCAACCAAGACATTATAAGAATAAAGACACTGAGCTGATCCTTCCAATAAACACACATATCCTTAAAAACCAAATGATCTAAAAGCACCAATCATTTATTAACAATTTCAGTGTGCTTATTCTTCAAAATACTATTAATAGATGTGTTTTCATTTAAACCCAGTTTCTTATCTGTGTTAGGCCTCAATTGCCAGTCTAACTCTCTTGTTAAAAGAAAATTTCATCAGCCTCCCCCTCTTCAATTCTGATTTGCCTTTTTCAAAATGGAAACCATGAACTTATTAAAATTCTGACAAACACCGCTATGTTTAATCAAGGCATTCAGAATATCTTTTTTATTTATAGCATAATAGTGCTGATATATTTGTTTTCTGAATTAATTTCTATTCGTATTTATATAGAATGTGAGGTATACTGAAAATGCTGCTATATATACAGCCCCTTGAGAGATCAATAAAGTGTCCTTGCAGTAATACATTGAATTGCTTTTACCTGTTATAATGAATTTACCACTGTTGAGTTATTTGATATTCTGCCCATTTTTAAAAATAAATGTGGAAACTCAACCTAACATGTCCAGCAACCCTTTCTCTTGTTGAAGCAGACTCAAATACTTAATTATTATGTTCTGAATATCTTTACTGTTTACCAAAATTAATATCTTTACCAAAATTTGAAAAGCAAAAAAACAACTTTTATGTGTGTGTGTGTGTGGGGGGGGGGGGGCTTGCCTCTGCACATCCCCTGACAATGGGGGGTTGCCCCATACCACCAGAAGTTAAATATACTAACTTCAGGGTCGTAGAAATTCCAAGAAATGAGAAAAACCCTGGAATTATGTACTAGCTGATGTAATGAACTTTGCCTGTTACATAATTCAGCCAACTGTATGATGAATGAAAAACACCAGCGTTTCAGTGCAAGGTGAACTGTATGCAACTGTATATCACATAACACTTTTACACACACACACACACACACACACACACATATATATATATTTGTGTGTGTGTGTGTGTGTGTGTGTGTGTGTGTGTGTGTGTGTGTGTGTGTGTGTGCGTGTGTGTGCGTGTGTGTGTGTGTGTGTGTGGGTGTGTGGGTGTGGGTGTGTGTGTGTGTGTGTGTGTGTGTGTGTGTGTGTGTGTGTGTGTGTGTGTGTGTGGGTGTGTATGTGTGTGTGTGTGTGTGTGTGTGTGTGTGTGTGTGTGTGTGTGTGTGTGTGTGTGTGTGTGTGTGTGTGTGTGTGTGTGTGTACCTGCTGTAGTGCTGCATACCTTAGTTGACTAGATTGTACCCATACAGACGAATGCATTCATTCTTGCAGTAGTACAATTAATATATCCTGCCTAGTAACAAACATACTGCTTCTCACAGGATGTTTTTAAACTTCAGAATTCCACAGGATTCTCAGTGCCTCAAGCACAAAGGTCTCTCTGTTAATTCAAAGTTTTCATAAACCATTTGAAAATATCTTTCCATAAGAGACAATGAAAGGCTCTGTTCAGGAGTCCAGTATCTACTTTTAATAAATAGTGTATAAAAATAATATCTGTAGATGAAAAAATTAATGGTTATTGTACCTTGGTCCAGACATTATTATTCTGACTGAAATCTAATTAAACTCAAACATTAAAGACACTGAAATTACCCCACTTGACTAAAACATACTTCAACTAGATCACACAGTTAAAACAAGGGGATGCATGGCTCTCATGTATCTGGACTTCTTGCACATTCAACAATGCCCCTATGATACTCCCAATTATAAAGGGATCATAGGATCATGGAATCATAGGAGATTACTAGGCTATCAACCTGGAGGTCATTTTAAGCCTAGCCATTTTATCCCAATGTAATACAATAAAAATGCTAATCAATACCCAAGATTGCATTTAGTGATGACTGACCATTTTCAAGACGGCTGTGGGTGCTATCCCCAATAAGACTTTATGATGCCCCATCCACTCGTCCAGGTTCCTCTTGAACAGTGGCATAGAGGTGCTCTGTTTCTCAAGAACTGTTAGCCTGTTCCAAAGACACAACAGTCACTGGAAGATAAATATGTCCCTCCAGCATGTCCTATTTAAGTCGCAGGCCATATTTAGCTCCCTGGAATTAGTAGCCCTAGTCCCATTTGATTTACAGATATGCTGCAAGTTCATTAGGTTTGGGTCTTGGACTGCTCTGTGGGCCATGCATAAGTCTCCCCTAAGAAGCCTATATGATATGGAGTATAGTGACAGGGACTTTAGTCGGTCTGGGTAAGGCACATGCTGGAGTCCCTTGATCTTCTTTGTTAGAAACCTCTGAGGTCTCTCCAATTGCTGCAGGTGCTTTGTATGGTACATGCATTATACTCAGTTATGGGCTGGATAAGTGACTAATATAGAGGGTTTATAACCTCTTTTACTCTCGAGGTGATGTCTTTACTAATCAAGTGTGCTATGTAGAAAGCCTTCCTTACTATATTAGACACATGGTGGTCGAAATTAAGGTCGCAGTCAATTTGTCATCTCAAGTCCCTTACCACTTTGTGGGTACTTAGTGTATTGTTGTTGTTGATTTGATAGTGTGAAGGGACATTGTTTGTGCCAAAGGGAATGATGATGTATTTCCTTGCATTCGGTTTGAGACCGTGAGTAATACACCTGTCATTGGTCTATGTGAGACCCTCCTGGAGTATACTGACATCATTTGTTAATTCAATTATTGCCCCTAGTTTACAGTCATCTGCAAAATTGGTCAGCCACAACCCCTTAGTTTTCACGTGAATGTTTTGGAAGTACACACCAAACATTAGGGGGCCCAGCACTGACCCATTTGGTACCCCACTGGTAACAGGTCTGCTGGCTGATGTGGATTCATCCACTTTGATAGTGTGTGTCCATTTTGTGAGCCAGTTGGCAACGCATCTTACCTAGAAGGGGTTTACATTCAGTTTGCTAAGTTTATCAGTAATGTCTGATGTGGGATTGTGCTGAAAGTCTTTGCCAAGTTGAGTGTGCACAGACTTGCAGTCATAAATGGCCCTGGTCATATTTTCAAAGAAATACACCTAATTTAACAGGCAGGATCTGCCCCTCATGAAGCTGAATTGGGTAAGATCCAGGGTTTGAAGGTCACCTATGTCTTTATTTATGAGGTCCATAATGATATATTCCATGGCCTTACAGGTGAGGCTGGTCAGGTTTATCGGTCTGTAATTCCCCAACTCTGTTGCTAGGCCACATTTGTGGAGGGGAATAACTGTTGCTGTTCTCCATTCCAGAGGAACAAAGCCTGTGTTTAGGCTATGACTGAAAAGGGTACTTAATGTTTATGCTAGTTCATGTTTTAGTCTATTTAAAATACAGCCAGGGATATTATCTGGTCCCATAGAGCCTGTTTTTTTTGCCTTGGACAAGGCTTTGAGGAGATGCTCTTCAGATATGTAGGGTGGGGGGAGGGGTTGAGGGAAGGTATGTAATAAGTTAGAAGGGGATAAGGGAGGGAAAATTTCACCAAACCTATCTACTAGCAGGTTTGCTATCTATGTGGGGTCAGTGTGTGTGATACCATTGGTCACTAGTTCTACACATGCTTGGGTCCTACCTTTTAGGCTACATATGCAGCTGTAAAAGGCCTTATGGTTATCTTTGGCTGTACTTGCTTAGTTTCTCTCAAAGCAGCCCTTAGAAGATTTGACAAGTTTTCTTATTTGCCTGTTGTGGCTGAGGGGGGTGATTTTCCATTGTTGGGGCCTTGCCTTTTTTTTCTTGAACAGCAACTTTTTGCATTTATTGTAAAGTTTTTGATGCTGGATGTCCACCATGACAGCTTGTTTTTACTTGGGGCTCTGGCTTTGATAATAATATTGAAATGCTGAATACTACACTTAATCAGAACAAAAGGAAATTATTTGTCTTATAGATGGATTTATCTGTCCCCAAACAACCCCACCATACTAAGGGATATCCTATCCGGGGCATCAACAAACATCAAAATGAAAACTATAATAACTGGGCAACCATTAATATTTCACATAACACACATTTACTGACCCTGTACAACTTTACACATCTTACTGAAATCCCAACCTTCTTTAACACAGCTACAAATTCTTTTTCAAGCCTGGACTGAATCTTTACAACCCAAAAAAAAAAAATGTTCAGTCTACCACACTGAATGATAATATTAGTGACCACTAATCAACTTATGCTATTATAGCAATATCCCATGGCTGGGTATGGGTAATGCTGGATTTACTCATGGTTAGAATGACCAAACAAAGCCAACCGTGGATAAATCAGCATTAGCCATACCCAGTCATGGGTTATTGCTGTTATGCAATGACATTACTTAAGAAAAAAGTTACCTGTCTTTCTTAAATAATGTCCTTCTGTAATGGCACAGTGGTGCTCTTCCATGTTTTTCCCCGGTATCATAAGGCTTTCTTGATGTAATGCATGTACGCATAGTTCTTACGCTCCCACTCTTACACAGTACATCAGTGCTGTGGAAAGGAAGCAAAAGAGAAAAGAAGATCTCTATTGCTTTTTTGTTTATTTCTTTTTAATAAAAAAAATGAAATCTGGAGACTTCAAATGCATGACAGAAAAGGGAGAGAGAAAATATAAGGATAATCAGATACACCTGATTGTCCTTGTATTTTCTTTGTCCTGTCTTTCTCATTCTTTTGAAGTTTCTGGATATCGAAGTTTTTTTTTTTTTTTTTTTTTTTCAAATTAAAGAAAACTAGAATTTCCGCAGCATATATTAATAGAAGAAAGTGTGGGCGACCAGACTTTTTTCTCTTGGCATATACTCAATTTACTATGGGTACACTGGGTGGGCTGACCAATCAGCATGCTTGTTTTTGAATACTAATGGCCAGTCATTGTATAATAGAAATGACATTTGTAATCCATTCGTTCCCCACTATAATATAGTCCACAACTAAATTCAGCATCAGCTTTATCATAGATGCACTCAAGCAAATAACTGGAATCAGCTGAGACATCTCACAGTAGATGAAACAGCATCATTTTTTAACACAATTTTCTTAGATATTCTAGCTGTACATGCCCCCTCCCATCAAGAAGAAAACATGTGAAAAACCAACCCTGCAGCCAGGTTAACTCAGTACACAAAACAGCTAATCAGTAAAAAAAGCAGTGGCAATAGGAACAGCCACTTCAGGTCTTCCAAAACTAAAGAATTTGATAAAATCAAGTTAAAACCTTAATAAAAGAAAAAGACATACAAGAAAATCAATTTTACATTGAAAAATGACACCCCCAAAACAGTTAAATGAATAAATAAAATAAATAAACTCAAAGACTTTCCGGGCACCAGTTAATCATATCTTGTACCTTGGTACAGCACTCCAACAAAACTATGCCTAATGACTTTGACTACAGCATAGCCTTCTCTTTCAATTCCTACTTCAGCAGCACAGCTGTTTTCATTCTCATAACAACACCAATAACCTTCATACTAAATTGACCACGATCCCATTGACTCTTCTGCTTTCTGACTACAACCTGTCTCAACTACAACCATCAAAAATTCCTCCTTAAACTTAAAATTACCACTTTAACAGCTGATAAATTTCCATCCAAATGCATTAAACTAGTCACACATCTTAGGCTCTCAGTCTCCAAATGCATCAATAAGGACACAACTGAATCCCAAGTTACCAGGATCTGGAATGAAAGTTATGTATTGCCTTTACAGAAAGGTGGCAAATCTAATAATCTTAGTGACCTCAGGCCAATTACCACATAACCTCCACTGCAAAAGTTATTGGAATGATGTGTTCACTCAGAATCATACAGATCCTCTGAGACCAAAACCTACCCGCCCGCATGGATTCCACCTAACTGCAGTACAACCATTGCCTTATTGTCTTTTCTATCAACATACACCTCAATAACAATCTTTTGTTTTCCAATTAATTTCTTTATTTCAGAAAGGCATTTGGCACAGTCTCTCATTCTAAACAACCCGATAATGTCACTACTGACAACTTCTATAATAATACTATCAAATGATTCCCTGTCTATATCATTTTCTCGAAAACTGACAGTATCGAAGCTGATATTGTCGGGACGAGAATAGCAAAAGTTCAGAACATCGAACAGTTAAACAAAAATCTCTGTAAGGGGAGATTTCCATTTACTTCAATGTAGTGCTGTCTTGGAGTAGGTATATTTAAGTAGCGTGGGTGTTGGAGGTGCAGTGGGGCTTGCCCCACTGCCTACACCCTTTAGTTTGTCTTTTTTTTGTCTTGAATATATTTTTATAAACATTCAAAGTTTTAATAGTTCGATCACTAAAGGTCGATCTTTAGTGATTTGAACTATTAAACTTTCGATGATCTAATATAGACCCATGATTCCATGGGTCTATATTATAACATCGAAGTTCGTAAACATCGAATGTTATAATATCGAAGCCTAAACACCAAAATCTGAAAACATCGAACAGTCAGAATAGCAAATTTTTTCCCAGGGAAAAAAATTGCTATTCCAAGAAACATACACATAACACAAACACACGCAAAAAACAGTAATCCACACACATGCACTTAAAATCATGCACCTAAACCTAAACTAAACTTTACATACACTACTAGCTATCCACTTACCTTAACCCAACCCTAACCCTAAGGTCTGTCACTATCGCACACTCACCTCACCCGCGCCCTAACCCTAACGCACCTAACCCGCCCCCTAACCATAACCTACACACAACCGCGCACTTACCTGACTGGTGCCCTAACCCTAACTCACCTAACCCACCCCCTAACCCTAACGTCCACACAACCGCACACTTACCTGACCCGCTCCCTAACCCTAACTCACTAAACCCGCCCCCTAACCCTATCCTACACACAATCGCACACTTACCTGAACCCGACCCATAAAGTTCCAACATATCAAACTCTGAAAACAGCGAAGCCACAGCAACGGCCCACCGAATTCTTTCCCTGGGAAAGAATTCGATGTCCTACACCTTTGCTGTTTTCAGCGTTCGACATTACTGGTTCGATATTATAACATTCAATCTTTGTAAAATTTGATGTTATAATACAGATCCGATTCCATAGCTTGTTAAGTAACAGAATGTGTAAAGTGACAAACAGCACAGTCTTCTATTTTCCCTGTCATTATAGATGTCCCTCAAGGCTCTATAGCGGGTCTTTTGCTCTTCAAAATATCTGGCAGTGATCTACACACCATTCGGGCTATACCTGCCTTGTTCAGTATGGAGATGACTCTACCTTGTTTACTATTCCTCATCCAATAATAAACTACAAGCCATAATCAAGGAATTGTACTTCTTAGTTGAACTCTAGTTATGGCAACATGACCTAATACTTAATGCTAAAAAGACAAAAGTCATGCCCTTCGTACTGAGGTCCGTTCTGTCATAGTTATGTTTCCATTACCATTTCTAACAATATTATCATGGATACTGTGCAAAATGCTAACCTTCTTGGGTTATCCTGGAAAGCAACTTCAAATTTGACCTCCCTATATCCAGCGTCATAAAAAATAATCTGGTGTCTAATATGGAATCAAACCCTATGTTGAAGAATAGCCCAAAAAGCTAGAGCTAATATCTACGTCCTACCCAGTTTACACTGTCCTTTTAGAGCAATGGCAAGAATTACCTCCAATCTCCCCATCAGAACACACAACTGCCTTGTCTACATAAAAATAACTGGGTGGAATTTCCCAGTTATCTTCAATACACCCATCTGAATGCAGCCCATTATGTTCTTCACCAACCATCCAAGTGTCCTTTCCTTATCTCACTGATGAAGTGGTAAGGAAAGGGCACTGCAGTAAAATCAGTGATTATAATGTCATCCCAGTGAAACAGTCGAACTACAGCATGTACTACCGGTGGGGACAATCAGCTGTAAGCAGTAGTCAATGAAGGCTCTATGGTCAACAGAGACCAGGCTAAAGACGTGGAAGTTGGCTGGAGTTAAAGCGCACATTTTCAACAAAATACTCAAAGCTCTAGCATCTCAGGAAGAAGAGGAAATGGATGGAGTCAAAGAAGATTAACAGCATCTCAAAAGTGTATGTGTGAGAACTGTAGAGCAGATATTAAGCCAAGCCAAGTATTGATATAAAGTATGCAAGAAAAATGGGTAGTGGAATGCAGAAGTTCAGGAACTTATCAAAAGAAAGATAGAGTGTTGGAAAAAGTGAGAGATATAAGACAAGACTTAGAAGGAATACTGATTTGCTAAGAAAGCAGTCCCAGTAGCAAAGAACAAAGCATCAGATGAATTCTAACAGCTTCTTAAAACAGATTTAGCAGCTGGTACAATGAAAGTCTATAGGGATGCAAGGCAAAGGCAGAAATAAAAAGAAGATAGTCGTCAGACACATTCATTAGGAATGCCAGCAACAACCTGTTCACCAGTCCACTAGTACCCAAATGTGTACTTCCAACAGTTTATAATCACCCAAAACCTGTGCTGCTCCATACACAGCGTAAAACAAAAGACTAACAAGATCCCACCCTAGAAGAAGTAGTAGCAGTACTAAGGAGAATGGAGTCAGGAAGAGTAGCAGACTCATATGAGGTCTGGGTAGATATGATCAAGAAGTTGGGTGAGTTATAGGAGAAATGGCTTCTGATGGAACTCCTAGCAGTACTGAGGGAAAGGACTATCAATGTCTAGTCACACTGCGTGTAAATTCTGGTGAGTGTAATTAATAAATGAATATGCAGAATAGTACAAATTAAGATGGGAAATAAACAGTTCAGATTCAGATCAGGACACTGCACAACTGACTTGATATTAGTAGTGAAACAAACAGGGAGAACAAACTAGAGATGAAGAAAGGGTCCACCCATACACTCTAGACTTGAAGAAAGTATATAACAAGGTCTCAAGAAAGCTTTTATGGATGGTCCTATGATGGTTTGCGATCATGGAATTACTGGTAGAATTAGTGCTGACTAGGCACAAGGACACAATGACACAAGTAAGACCAGTGTTTAGACACAGAGTGGTGAGCAATGCGGTTCATCTCCAATATCGTAACGGTTCAAATTAGTGATTGACTACATTAGCAAACAGGTTGAAGGGTTCAGATCAACAAAGCTGATGTATATAGACAAGGTTGTATTACAAGCAAACGCTGAACAGGAATGTCAGCAAATGATAGGGGAAGGGAATGCAAAACTGAAGGAATATGAGGTGAAACTGTGTATGGGCAAGGCAATTGTCATGACAGTAAATAGGAGAAAGTAGAAGAAGCTGGAAATTCAGACAGAAGAGAAAACTGCAAAACAGGTTAACAGCTTCATATATCTGGAAGTGTCACTGCCGAGAACAAAGTCTGAAGGAGGAGATCATAGCTAGAATCAAAGGAGCTGCAGCTAAGTGACACAGAGTCTCTGGGGTACTGTCTGACAGAAGAACGCCAAATGTGCTAAAAAGAAAAGTGATGAAAACGGTGGTGTGACCAGAACTGCTATACTAAACAGAAACACGGGCAGTGAAGGAAGAGCAACTGAGGAAGCTAGAGGTGAGGGAGATGAAGAGAATGAGATGGGTGGTAGAATCACTGTGGGACAGATCAAGAAATGATGATAGCGCAGAAGCTAAAGCAACTCCAATTGCAGAGAAGGTCAAAAGAACAGATTATGGTGGCTCTGACACGTGTAGAAAACAGATGACAATCTGGTGAAAAAGATTTGAGAGAGGTAGGATGAAGGCAAAAGAAACAAGGATGTCCAGTGTAGAAAATGGATTGCATGAGAAAATTACTGGGGCAATCAAGCACGACTGTTGAAAAAGGTAATGTCGAATTGAATTAAGAGGGGTGGCAACAGCTGATGTAACACCCTGACCCCACATAGAAAATGGAAAAAAAATTATTTAATTTGATGATACTGATGAACTGAAAGTATATAATTTATGGGTAGCCCATATTCAAACCAGGTTATTAGGACATTAATGGCAAAAGAACACCTGACATCAAGGATAAAAAGACTGGGAATTTATTATGAAAGTTTTAGTTGATTTTGAACTCTGCTGACTTTAGTCTCAAGGTATGAGGTAAAGGAAATGGTCTGATACAGCACAATTCCCTGATATGTTTGGCTAGTGATACAGGGCAGAAGAACGAGTATTCACTGCAAACTTGTTTGTGGTCATCCAGTTTCAAGATGTAGGTCTTGCGAACCCTTCCACTTTAGTACATAGGTTAATGCATGGTGTGAAAGCTGGGTCAATATCACGGCATTGAAAAGGAGTTAATTGAACGGCTTTAAAATCAAAAATGCCGTTCATCAAAGTCACTCTTGTGGGGGGCTGTGCCTCCCCACACCCTCCATTAATTATGTATACAAACTCCGAGATCGCACTACAGTGTGAAAAGGGCACATTTTCCGATCTTCACTGTACCACGATCTGACAATACACACCTCGATAAACGGCATTTTTGATATTAAAGACATTTGATTAACAGCCGTTTTGATGCCATGATATAGACCCATGAAAGTTAGGTCTATCACTGTTATTCTTATTAATTAAGTAGTCTGTGCAGAGACTTATTCATTAATCCAAAGATTAAAGCAAAATACAATAATGGAATAGAATAATAGAAAGATGTTTAGTCAAGTAATCTATGAAGAGTTTTATTCTATAATTCACTGATTAAATCGGAGTAATAACCCATTTGGATTGCAATTCAAATGAAAATGAAACAGCACCTCTGGTTGAATCTATCCAACTATTTACAGTTCATACATCCCAACCAGGAAACAGGCTGATTTTTAGAAGTTGATAGTTGTAGGCCTCAATCAGAAAATTCCAACTTTGTAGTCCAAGTGACTCTTTCGGTTCTACTTCAGAAAGTAGCTGTGTCTGGACTTCAGTGCACCACATCTCTATAGAGTCTTTCATGTAAGCACCTGCTCTGCACTTTTGCAGGCTACCTCTCTTTGGGCAGTATTAATTGATAACCTGTGCCTTGTTAACTTGCTAATACATCTTTTTTTTCTGACTAACACTGTGGAAGCTGTTAATTGTTAAGACATGTTTAAATAGAACTATACTTTTTTTTCAAATCCATCATGTCACAATAGAAAGTTTTTTTTCTTTTTTCACTAGGTTTATTACATATATCTATCAGGAAATCTGAAATACAGCCAGAACATTTCATCTTGTAGTTACAACTCAGTGTGACCAAGATTTGCAAAGACATATCTCTCCAAATGTTTTCCCTATATGTTGAGTAAATATATACATAATTTTACTGTTTATATTTTTAAATGATCAGGCTGTGTGCATATCTGTGTTGCAGTCATTTGTGTAGAGAATTGTAATTGATTCTGAACCCTAGGAACTCATGTCTCTGAGAGCTGCTTACAAAAATACAATCTTCTGACTGAAAAAAAAAACGTATGCCTTACTATATCCTTAAATGCAGCTACATAAGTATGTTTCACAGTGTTTCAGGAAAGCAAAAAGAAAAATTGTGGCATTTCAACAAGCATTTTGCTATCATGTTACTTGAATAATAATAGCATAACATAAAAAGAAAAAGAAAAAAAAGAAAAACATATGTCTCATAAATGAACTGATTTTATTTGCTATCTTCATGGCATGGCTAATGAATTTTAAGTAGAATTATAACTAGCAAATATTCAAAATTCTAAAAAAAAAAAATAATTTATAAAATAATTATCCGTGGCAGAACATTATGCAGCACGATGCAGAAACTTTGCAATATATAATTATCCTGGGAAAACAGCATGAGGCAGAAATAATACAGTGCAACCTGATGTTTAGATAGCCATTTAGAAAATATTAAACTAGAAAAATTAAAGCAAAAACTGGAAAATAATAAGGAATTCTGAAAGCTATTGGAAAATGTCAAGACAATTTATAACCTCAAAATGTGAAATCTAAGTGCTTTTTTTAACTCTGTGGTCATGTCTTAAAAATTCTGTTCAAGGAACTTACTGTAATAACATGGATATTAACAGTAACCTTTCATGTACAAAAGGATTAACAAGTCACAAAATTTCAAATAAAATGAGGCGGATGTACCTTTACCCACAATGGCTGTGTTCTATTATTACAAGTTAATAGAACAGAAAATATGCAAGCTGCTGCCGCTACTGCAGTTCAGGGAATGATGGGTAAAACATCAAACATGTATAACGCAGGAAATGAACTATAAGTACTGGTGACAAACTGGTTACTCTAAAGGAAAAGAGTTGGTAGAAATAGTCTTCTTCATATACTTGTTAAGGCTATAAAATATTTCAAAATTGTATATACAACTGTAAAGAAAGAATGCCATCTTCAAACAAACAATGCAAAGCTGATGAAGTAATAGTATCAAGGTCTGCCATATAAAAAAAAAATAGGATTTTGCAAAATTTGCTACACATGATCAGTTCTTAACTTTTAAATATTTAGGAGACTGAATGAAATGTAGTTAGAGTATGCATGATTTGTCTAACAATTATGTTCATAGGTTCATAGGTGTGTACTAGGCTAATGGCCCTGGAGCCTTTACAAGCATAGCCCAAAAAAATTGCCCAGGCACCATGCCACCCAATGTTAGTTCACAGTACCCCTATCCAGTAGGGCAACTGGACTGATCCCTGGGGTGAACCTTCTGTTACCCATCCACTCGTCAAGATGTCTCTTGAAGAGAGCCAGTGAGGTGTTCTACTTGACATGAATGGGAAGCTTATTCCAGAGTATGGGCACTCTTTGGGAGATGAACCTGTCCCTCCAGAATATTCTGTTAATTGTGGTAATAAGGTTGTGATCTCTGGAGCGTGTGGTGCAGGGGGATTGGGATTTCTTTAGGTGTAGCATTTCAAGTAGGGCTGGGTCTGACATGGCTTTGTAAGTCAAGCAGGGGTCACTTCTAAGTAGATGATAAGAGACTGAGAACAGCTGAAGTTTCTTGAGTCTGTCCATGTAGGACATATGTTTAAGACCTAGGATCCTTATTGTGAGGTACTTCTGTGCCCTCTCCAGCTGTTGTAGGTGTCTGGTCAGGTACATGCCAAACGTGGCATTATATTCAATGATTGGTCTAATGAGGGATGAGTAGAAAGAGATAATGACCTCTTTCTTCCTGGATGCAAAACCTTTGTTTATAAGATGTGCCAAGTACAAGGACTTTCTGACCACAGTGGCAATGTAGTGGTCGAAGGTGAGGTGACTGTCGACCTGGGTGGCCACATCTCTTATGATCCCTTCAGTGTTCAGTGGGCTCCCATCAATGTGGTAATTCATGGGAATTGAGTTTTTTCCAAAGGGGATGATAATGCATTTTTTGGCATTAAGCTTCAGGCCATGGTTCTGACACCAGTCATTGGTCTCAGAGAGGCCTTTTTGTAAGATGTCTGCATCACTTGTGGAGTTGATAATGACTCCTAGCTTGCAGTCATCAGCAAACTTGGTCAGCCAGAGTCCTTCTGTGTTGGCCTGGACATCTGAGAAGTAGATGCCAAATAGGAGAGGGCCCAGGACCGAGCCCTGTGGGACTCCACTCATGACTGGTCAACAGTCTGACTTGGAATCCACAACTTTCACTATGTGGGTCCTGTCTGTGAGCCAATTTGCAACCCACCTAATGATGTAAAGATTGATGCCTAGTTTGGTGAGTTTATTTATTTCACAGCAAAGAACTCTGTCTTCAGGGTAAAGTGCCTTAACAATAAAAAATAAAGAATCAGAAGTAAATCTAAAGGCACACCATAGGTAAGAGGGACGAACAAAAACTTTAATTGTAGAACAAACAGTGAGCGGTTTCAAATTGCACAAAAGCTTCTTCAGACTTAATGAATTAAAAAAAAAACTAGCTTGCCATTTAAATAATTAATTAGCCTGACTGACCAATGACAGAACATCTAAAAATATGTATGTAAGCAATATCCTGCCAAAATAAAAGGTTTTTGGTAGTGCTTATGGCAACTTATTATCGCAAATATCCCTATTCATGTTCTAGGAGTGCATCACCTTAAAAACAGATTGTATGCATATAACACAGAACATAAAATGTGTATATAAAAGCATTACTATATATCAATATGCATCTATTTAAACAGCAGTAATCTACATAAAAACACTAGATGACAGTAGAAAAAATGTATATACAAAATATATATATATTCATTGTCATATTGCCATCTAATGCTTTCTATTTTGATAATTGTTTTTTAAAGAGTTGCATGTTTTATATATGTTTATACATATATTCTAGAGTTTTCCAAGTATATATTAAATATTTTATGTCATGTGTTTATATAGATTGTTTTAAAGGGCCGTAGTTTTAATACATCTTATAGAGATATATATATAATAGCTAGCAGCACGCTAGTGAGTTGGATGAAGTGGTGATGACTGTACCCAAGGGTGAGAGACTGGTGATTGGAGCAGATTACAATGGGCATGTTGGTGAAGGGAACAGAGGGGATGAGGAAATGATGGGTAGGTTTGGTGTTAAGCAAAGGAATGCAGAAGGTCAGATGGTAGGGGATTTTGTGAAAAGGATGGACATGGCTGTGGTGAATACATATTTTAACAACAGGGAGGAGCATAGGGTGACATACAAGAGTGGAGGAAGATGCACACAGGTGGACTATATCTTATGTAGAAGGGCCAGTCTGAAGGAGATTGGAGACTGTAAAGTGGTGGTCGGGGAAAGTGTAGTTAGGCAGCATAGGATAGTGGTTTGTAGAATGACATTGGTGATCAAGAAGAGGAGGAGGAGTGTGAGGTAAGCACCAAGGATCAAATGGTGGAAATTGAAAAGGGGTAATTGTGAGGTGGAGTTCAGGGAAGAGTTAAGACAGGCACTGGGTGGCAGTGAAGAGTTACCGAATAGCTGGGTAACTACAACAGAGCTAGAAAGGGAGACGGCGAGAAAAGTGCTTGGTGTGAAATCTGGAAAGAGGAAGGAAGACAAGGAGACCTGGTGGTGGAATGAGGAAGTACAGGAGAGTATACAGAGAAAGAGGTTGGCAAAGAAGAAGTCGGATTGTCAGAGAGATGAAGAAAGTATACAGGAGTATAAGGAGATGAGGTGCATGGAAAAGAGAGAGGTGGCGAAGGCTAAGAAAAAGGCGTATGAAGAGTTGTATAAAAGGTTGGACACCAAGGAGGGAGAAAAGGACCTGTACCAATTGGCTAGACAGAGGGACCGAGCTAGGAAAGATGTGCAGCAGGTAAGGGTGATAAAGAATAATGAGGGAAACATACTCACAAGCGAGGAGAGTGTGTTGAGCAGATGGAAAGAGTACTTTGAGGGGTTGATGAATGAAGAGAATGAGAGGTTGAGAAGGTTGGATAATGTGCAGATAGTGAATCATGAAGTGCAGTGGATTAGCAAGGAGGAAGTAAGGATAGCTATGAAGAGGATGAAGAATGGAAAGGCTGTTGGTCCAGATGACATACCTGTGTAAGCATGGAGTGGAGGTATTTAGGTGAAATGGCAGTGGAGTTTTTAACTAGATTGTTT